>NC_053433.1:45112815-45399331 GCF_007990345.1 Gossypium hirsutum | reverse complement strand
CACATACGAAACATACGTCAATGTTGGTGATGTTTCTAGATAAGTATGTAACTGAACAATTTTTGACAGCATGCGATCATTTATTCCCAAATCACGTACCTTCGGAATTTAACCGGAACTATAAGCTCCCTTCGTTCCAAAATGCCTTCACTGCCCCTTTAACCGAATATAGATAGTCTCGCACAATTGCTTCGGGACTTCATTTTATCTTTTCGTTCGATACTGCACAAATACGACTCCGGATATGTCACTTAGCACAAAGCCTTCGGGACTTAGCCCGGACATCATTCAAATAACCATGCACATTTAACAATAAATCATGGCACATTCGTATTTCATTTTCGTTAGCAAAACTCAAACACAAGACACTTATCATTCTTGTAATTTCGCTCAATAGCCACACACAAGAGCATGATTTTGATTGCTTAAAACATGATCTAATCAAATCTTAATTTAAGCTCTCTTACTCAAGAACTTACCTCGGATGTTGTCGGAACGATTCCGATGGCTATTCGACCACTTTTTCCTTTCCTTTATCGGATTTGTTCCCCTTTGCTCTTGAGCTTAATTAAACAAATAAATTGATTTAATCATTGAGTATCGAAAAGAGGAACACAGGCACTAGCCATTTTATGCATTAGACATTAAAGTCACATATGTACGAAATAATGAATCAAACTCAACATTTTAGTATTTCCCCCTTGCCGAATTTCTAAGCCAAGACAAAAGCATCAATATGCTTGCTCAACCGAATACATGCAACACAAATCTTTCCTATGGCCGAATATATGTCTATGTTGGGCGATTATATCTTAATACTTCCTACAGTAGTTACTTGTTGATTACAAATATCATCTTGTTTCAAGTTCAAAACTGGCTAATACACACATATATACACTAGTAAAGCATCCTCTCCTTTCCATCAATTTAACACATGCATTGCTCATTAACATACAGAGTTATATTCGGCCTTAGCACACAACTTGCTAGCCGATTCTTCCCCATCTAGCAACCAATGCACATATGTGCTCACTCAAAATGCTTAAAAGGAGATTCAAGAATCATCAATCCACATCACATGCATCATTAACAAGCTTATATTTAGCATGCAATGGCATTAACACAAATCATCTAGGCCGAATATATCCCCATGACAAGCAAGGATTTGAACCATGGCTAATTAACTCAAGCTAGCAACTAAAAACATGCATAATCTCATGGCACAACCTCAAACATACTTAATCTAGAACAAGTATGGTCAAACCTCCTCCTAATCCTCTTCCAAATCAAACATGAAGCAAGAACTCCTTCCTCCTTCCTTAGGATTTTCGGCCAATTGAAGATGAAAAGGATGAACAAAATTTTCTCCTTTCTTTTCTTTAACTCACGGCAATGGGGGGGAGACAACCACACACATTTTTTTTGTTCCCATCATATTCCTTTCATTATTTAATTTCCATGCTCATTATTTTATTTTTTTCCACCCATGATGCACCAACACAACATGTCTATGACATGTCTTGCCCATCACCCTTGGTCTACCATGCTTGTCATGGCGGCCACTACTCATTAGGGGGAATTTGACATGAAAGTCCCCCTTTTTCCACATGCACTAATAGGTCCTTACGCATTGACCTATCACATTTTAAAATTTTCTCACATAAGTCCTATTTCATGAAATTCACTTACAATTAACAAAATTCAAACACGAAATTTTCACACATGCACATGTACATATAATGAGCATCAATTATGACGGTTAATTATTTTTACGACTCGGTTTAGCGGTCCCGAAACCACTTCCCGACTAGGGTCAATTTTGGGCTGTCACAGTATATATGTGTGTATTAGCCAAGTTTTGAACTTGAAACAAAATGGTGTTTAGTCAATACAAGTAACCATACTTGTAGAATGTATTAAGTGTTGCAATCGGCCCCAACATAGACATGTATGTTCGGCCACATGAATAAGTACATAAGCTATGTGTATGTTCGGCCATAGGTAGCCTATTGATGGCTTTAGCTTGACTTAGAAATTCGGCTAAGGGGAATATTAGCTAGTATGTTGAATTCGATTCGTGATTTCGTACACATGTGACTCTAATGTCTAATGTATATATGGCTAAGTACTTGAGCTTCTCTTTTGATGTTCGAATGAATTGTATAAATTGCTTGATGTGATTAAAAATGCGTATGACCATTGTGTATTTGAGCTAAAAGGGTGGCCATATGACCTATCAAACTCCTTGTCATATTCGGCCATAAGCTAGCAAAATGAGACTTTAATGAGTTAAATTTGTTTGAATTAGCTCAAGAGCTTAGAGGACCCCAGTTGGATAAGGGAAAGGAAAAAGTGGTCGAGTAGCCATCGGAATCGTTCGACAACATCCGAGGTAAGTTCTTGAGTAAAAGAGCTTAAATTATGATTTGATTAGATCATGTTTTAAGCAAACCAAAATCATGCTCCTTGTGTGTGGCTATTGAGCCGAAATTGCAAGAATGATAAGTGTCTTGTGTTTGAGTTTTGCTAACGAAAACGAAATACGAATGTGCCATGATTTATTGTTAATGTGCATGGTTATTTGAATGATGTCCGGGCTAAGTCCTGAAGGCTTTGTGCTAAGTGACCATATCCGGACTAAGATCCGAAGGCATTTGTGCGAGTTACTAAATCCGGGTTAAGTCCCGAAGGCATTTGTGCGAGTTACTAAATCCGGGTTAAGTCCCGAAGGCATTTGTGCGAGTTACTATAACTGGGCTATGTCCCGAAGGCATTTGAACGAGTAGCTATATCCGGTTAAATTCCGAAGGTACGTGATTTGGGAATGAATGATCTTGCTGTAAAAATTTCAGTTAATACGCTTGAAACATCCCAACATTGAGGTATGTTTCGTATGTGCTTTGAATTAGTTGAGCCCTTACAAATAAGTATTCGCTCAGTTGATAAATGAGCTACCAGCCTTTGGCTAAGTTGATCTTTGTGTATGAATAAAAGGGTTGGTAATGTGAAGTAAGTATGATATTGAAAAATTGTTCGTATGAAATTATCCGTTTAGCTACATGAATGCTATACTTTTGTTGTGTTGGAATCCCTTGCTCAAAACTTACTAAGCATAAATTGCTTACTCCGTCTCCTTGATTCTCTGTTTTATAGATTTTGGTTCTCCAGCTATCGGACTCGGGATTTTGAAGTCAAGTCGCCCACACTATCAAAGCCCCCCCTTTTTGGTACAATTTTGGTTGAACTTCGAAATGGCATGTATAGGACTACCCTTTTTGTTGGGGGTCATGGACCCTTTGGATTTGTATAATTTTGGATAGCCATGCGAAAATGGCTTATATATGTTTGAGTATAATGTTATAATCATTTGGTATGGATATGGTTATTGAGAGGTGTGGATATGCTTAACAAGGATTGGCCATGGGAATGGTTAATCACTATCATAATTTGTGCTATTTATGCTAAAATGGTTAGTTGAATCATGGAAACTATGAAATAGGTAAAGTCTACCTTAAAGGCAGATGCTGACAGCATCAGTGATGTAGATTTGGAAAATAACTAAAAATAGTAGGAAGAGAATTAAATAGTGAATAAATTATGTAAACGAACCTTGATGAATCTATTTTCATAGGAAAGTAACGAAACGATCATATGGACAGTATGTTAAGAGATATTCAGGTTCTCGTAAGACAGGGCCAGAACTGTTTCTGGATTCCCTATTTCGACTTTGGAAATTCATTATAAATTAACCAGAGATAGTTAGGAGTCATGCCATATATGTATAGATTCCTATTTGAGTCTAGTTTCTATAAAAACAAACGGCATCAGTATTGAAGCCCTGTACAGGGAGATATCCAAGTCGTAATGCGCAAAGGTCAGTGTAGTTGATCCCTGTAACATGGGATACTTTGACTAATAAACTTTACTAATTGGCCCAACCAAAAATTCTAGAAAAAAATATGTAGATGGGTATGTGAGTCTAGTTTCAGGGAAAATTTACGGAACTGGATTCCGAGTTTCTGAACTCAAGATATGATTTTTAAAGCGACTAGTACGCAGATTGGCAGTGTCTGGGAAATTTGTTTATAAGTGGTTAAAGTCTGTTAACACCTCGTGTTCGACTCCGGTGACAGTCTCGGGTTCGGGGTGTTACAATACATACCAATATTTACAAGCCAAGTCTCAGGGCTAATCACATCACAAAACATACCAAAATGACACCAGCCTATACATGCCATATACCATATATGCAACTCTCAAAAGCGTACCAAAATATATGTCCGATAGTGTGATTGAGTCGCTGATGATAACCAGATCTGAGCTAGATTTATAGCACTGCAAAATAGAGAACATTTCACACAGTAAGCTTTAATGCTTAGTAAGTTCGTGCTAAATATTATCAACTATTTAATATGCAAATCATCAATTAATAAACACTTTGTCACTTTCATATCATCATTCAAATCTACTCCATGACCAATTATTATGTATATACAAATTCATCAACTTCATACACATAGTATTGACTACCACAATGGTATCATACGTACCTGTACTTTCCATATGTATCTATTTCATTCATACCTTTTCGTTCATCACATTAATTCATTTAGAAATCTTTCAAAGCTCTAAGAATTTGCACACTTAGTGCATCAGTGATTAGCCGAACCTGTAACAATCTCGCACACTTATTGCCATTTCAATAAACCGAAGCTATCTCGATATCGCACACTTAGTGCCTCATATAGCCGAAGCTATTCCAACTCACACACTTAGTCCATTTGCAGCCAAAACTATTTCGAACCGCACACTTAGTGCCGAACATAATCGATTATCATCACGCTCAAACTGTAATCAATATCTATACAATTTATGCATTATCAAAGCATTAAAACATAACTATAACATCATTTATCACAAACGAACTTACCTTGTACTTGAAATTGACGATTCAGATCGTTTACTCGATAATCTTCGACTTCCCTCAATCTAAATCTAAATTTTACCCTAGTTCATATAAGCCCACACATTTCATTTATTTCACATTTTAGTCCCTCAATTTCTCATTTTCATAATTTAATCCCTAATATGCATTTTTACTTAAAATCACTTTACAAAACATGTATATCAATCACTAAGCTTTCATATTTCATCATTTAACATCACAAAACTCATGAATTCATCAATGGCATCTCATCAAATTATCAATAATTTCATGAATTTAAGCATGGGCTAGTTAGAACACTTAACAACGATCATAAAAACGTAAAAATCATAAAAAATTAAGCTCGAATGTTTACCTAATTCAACTTAAATATAACCGAACCCTAGTTGAGCTTCAACCTTTCTTTTTCTTTTATATTTTCGGCAAGAAAAAAAAAGAACCAATTTGATGTTTTGTTTTAATTATAATAACATAATATTTTAATTACTAAATTAACCTTTTTCATTTCATTTAAAATCCACCAACTCATGTATAATTTTGTCCATACATTAATTCATTGGTATAATTGCATCATAAAGACCCCACATATATAAAGGCATGGCAATTTGGTACTTTAAGAAATAGAAGGCCACTTTTACATTTTACGCGATTAGTCCTTTTTGGAAATTAAGCACTCAAGCAATAATATTTCCACACGAAACTTTTACACATATTAATTCACATATTATAAACACTAGAAATGACCTCAGGTTTGTGGTCCCAAAACCACTATTCTGACTAGGGTCTAAATCGAGCTATTGCAATGATAAATCTGACTGTATCTCGACTTCGGTCGAGGAAATAACATGTGAAGGGTCAGATCTTTATCTTCATAGCTCGATGCGTGAAATACATTGTGAATATTTTCTAATTCAGTTGGCAATGACAATCTATAAACAACCAGCTCGATATGCTCGATAATCTCATACGCCCAATGAATCTCGAAATTAACTTGCCTTTTCTGCCAAATCTAAGTATTGTCTTCCACAGAGACACTTTCAAAAACACTCGATCCCCGATCTGAAACTCAATATCTTTTGTTTCAAGTCTACGTATGACTTTTGACGATCTGACGTTGCTTTTAGACTTTCACGAATCACTTTCACTTTCTTTCAGTCTTTTTAATAATATCGACCCTGTGAATCTTATTCTTGCTGAGCTCAGTCCAATAAAAAGGTGTTCGGAATTTATGACCATACAATGCTTCGTAAGGTGCCATTTTTATACTCGATTGAAAATTAATATTATTTGCAAATTCAATCAATGACAGGTATCATTCTCACGTACCTTTAAACTCAAGAATGAAACATCTCAACATATCCTCTAGTATCTGAATATCTACTCGGATTTTCCATCCATCTGTGCATGAAAAGCAGTACAGAAGTGTAGCTTCGTACCTAGTGTATCTTGTAGTTTCTTCCAAAACTGCGATGTAAATATCGGATCTCTATCTAAAACAATAGAAATAGGTACTCCGTGCAATCTCACAACCTCAGAAATGTACAACTCAGCTAACTTATCAAGCGAATAATCCTTTCATACCGGAATCAAATGAGCCAATTTGGTCAGTCTATAAACAACCACCCATATCACATCTTTCTTACTGGAAGACAGGGGCAAACCCGATAGAAAATCCATAGTGATTTTGTCCCATTTCCACTCAAGAATCATAATCGGCTGCAATAATCCAGATGGTACCTGACGCTTAGCTTTGACTTGCTAAGAAATTATACATTTTGAAATAAATTCTAAGATATCACGCTTCATACCAGGCCACCAGTAAAGCTGTTTTAGATCGTTATACATTATCGTACTTCTCGGATGAATAAATAACCGACTACTATGAGCTTCATTTAAAATCACCTAAATTAACTCTAAATTTCTCGGAATACATATTTGACCTTTGAATCTTAAACAGTCATCTGAATCAACTTGAAACTCTGAATCAAGGTCTGAATCACAATGGGCTCGTTTTGCTAACATTTCATTATCAACTTTTTGAGCTTTACAAATATGTTGTATAAATAATGGTTTCGCTTTGAACTCAGCTAAAATCGAGCCATCATCAAACAAAGTCAATTAAGTATTCATTGCACGCAAAGCAAACAATGATTTTCGGCTTAATGCATCAGCAACAATATTTGCTTTTCCTAGATGATAGTCAATCACTAGCTCGTAGTTTTTTAGCAATTTTAGCCATCTTCGCTATCGTTCTGAGTCATTAGATATTTCAAACTCTTGTGATCTGAATAAACATGACATTTCTCGCCGAATAGATAGTGGCGCCAAATCTTTAATGCAAATACAATGGGTGCTAACTCTAAATCATGCGTCGGGTAATTCTTTTCATGTGGCTTCAACTATCTCGAGGCATATGCTATGACTTTACCTTCTTGTATCAAAACACAACCTAGGCCATTTAACGATGCATCACTATAGATCACAAATTCTTTGCCTGATTCTGGTTGTATTAATACAAGAGCTTTAGTCAAAAAACCTTCAGCTGCTCAAAACTTTTCTAACATTTCTCGGACCATTCAAACTTTACATCTTTTTGAAGCAATCTCGTCAATAGAGTTGCAATCATCGAAAAGACTTTCACAAATCGTCTATAATAGCTGGCAAGTCCCAAGAAACTACGAACTTTAGATATGTTTCTCAGAGTTTTCTAATCCAATATTGCTGAAATCTTACTCGGATCTACTCGAATACCCGATGCTGACACAATATGCCCTAGAAAACCAACTTCACGCAACCAAAATTCACATTTACTAAACTTTGCAAAATGTTTTTTATCTCGCAAAGTCTGTAACACTATTCTCAAATGCTCGGCATGTTCGGATTCATCACGGGAATAAATCAAGATGTCATCTATAAATATAACAAAAAATCTATCCAAATACGGTTTGAAAATCCGATTCATTAGGTCCATAAAAATAGTAGGTGCGTCCATTAGTCCAAAAGGTGCAACTAAAAACTCATAATGTTCGTACCTCATTCGAAAAGCAGTTTTCGACACATCAGAGTCTTTAACTCACAACTGATAGTAACCTGAACTCAGATCTATCTTTGAAAACACTGTAGCCCCTTTTAATTGATCAAATAACTCACCAATTCGTAGTAATGGATATTTGTTCTTGATCGTCACTTTATTGAGCTGTTATTAATCTATGCACATTCTCATAGTTTTGTCTTTCTTTTTCACAAACAAAACCGGTGCACCCCAAGGTGAGAAGTTCAGTTTTGCAAAATCTCTATCTGTCAGTTCTTGCAACTGAGCTTTCAATTCATTTACTCTGTTGGAGCCGTTCTATACGGAGCTATCGATATAAGCGTTGTACCTGGTATTAACTCAATGGCAAACTCAACCTCTCGAATCGGTGGCAAACCTAGTAACTCCTCAGGAAACACATCTGAATACTCACACACAACTGGTACTGATTCGATCTTCTTTTCAGTCACTTTCGTATAAGTACATAAGCTAAATAAGCTTCACAACTCTTACTCACATATTTTTGAGCTAACATCGAAGAAATCAGTGCTGACAAACCATTCAAATCATTAGACTCAATCTGAATTATCTCATTATTCTGACATATCAGATCAATCATCTTTCATTTGCAGTTTACTATCGCATCATGCAGTGTTAACTAATCAATGCCCAAAATTATATCAAACTCGTCAAATGTCAACAACATCAAATCGGTGGAAAAAGATGAATCTCAAATCATCAACGGACAATTCTTGCATACTTTATCAACCAATACATATCTGCCTAAGGGGTTCTGTAATAGCCCAAAATTGGGTCTAGTTGGAACAGAGGTTTCGGGACCACAAAATCTGAGATAGAAATAATTATTTTATGATTATTTTGAGGTCTATGATATGATTGCATGATTGTGTGAAATTTTCGTGAAGAAATTCTATGCATAAAGTGCTCAATTTGAAGTTAGGAACTAAATTGAATAAGTTGCAAAACTTGCATTCTAGAAGTTTCTAGTATGAAATTGCTTTGAAATATTAATTAGGAGGTATTAAATAGCAATTTGACCAATTTATAAGTGATGGACAAAAATTGGAAATGGATGGAATTTTTGAAAGTTTAGTAAGGAAGGGCATTTTGGTCATTTGGTAATTAAAAGAAATAAAAAAGGAAAATAAAGCCAAATTTGACTCATCTTTTTCATGGAGGCCGAAATTAGCATGGGGGAAGCCATGGCTATGGTTTTCAAGCATCCAAGCTCAATAGTAAGTCCGTTCTAACCCCGTTTTTCAAGTTCTTTATGTTTTTAGAATCTCGGTAATTTGATTAAGCTTATTCTACCAATAATTTAAGCTAGGGTTCATATTGGGAAAAATACTCATAGGTGAAATGTGTTTATTTTGCTGTTTTATGTTAGAATATCAGGTTTTAAATTATGTTAGACAACTTGTGCTACTCGGTTTTGAGTGAAAACGAGTAAAAGGGCTTAATCGGTAAAAATATCTAATAGTCATAAGAATATGTTAGAGTGAGAATTTGATGTTGCCATAGAAGGGAACAGTGATCAGCATGTCATAAAACATAAGAATAAGGGATGAAGTTTAATTCCCGGGCCTAAGGGAAAAAGTGTAAATATGCAAAAGTTTAGGGGCAAAATTGTAATTTTACCAAAGTTTGAGTTAAGGACTGTTTTGAATAGTACATTAATTAAATAAGTAAAATATGATGTTTTAGATATCGAAAAATGAGATTTGAACCTAGAATGATAAAAAATAAAAAATTGGGAAAGTTAGTAAAATGGCTGTTTTAGTATCGAGGTAAGTTCATATGTATAATAAGCATTAATTTATGCATGTTTCAATGTAAAATTTATATATTTATTATAATTTCCGAGGTGTTGAAAGTATGTAAATTGGTATGATAATAATATAGCAATAATGCTGTAATTTATGTTTGAAAGTTAAATTTAGTGAATTAATTGAATTATGTTGAATTAAATGATTATGGTGCCAAGTTTATGAATTGATTTAAAAATATGTCTATGATACATGAAGTGCAATGAATTATCATACATAAATGTGATTTCTATGATTATGGATATTATGGAAAATTGTAAGTTCATATGATTTTTAATAAGGCAATGTGTAATTTAATGTTATTGCCTTGATATTAAATGAGATGTAAGTTTATAAGTAAGTAATACATCAATATTACTTGTATTATGATATTTTATAATAATATTGGAAATATGTTTGTGGATAATGACTTGATTGGTGAAATTGTTGGAAAAGAGAGAGAAATCCCGGTTGAACATTCGGAAAGATTGAATAATATAGATGGAACGTAGCTAGGTCACATGTATGGTGCTGAGTCACATCATGTCTACAAGAGAGCTACAAGACATTATGATGTAGCTAGGTCGCATGGGTGATACTATGTGTACACCATGTAGACAAGAGAGCTACGGTATATATGTAGCTAGGTCGCATGCGTGGTTCCAGGTGAAGGACACCATGTAGACAAGAGAGCTATGAGATAAATTGGCTAGGTCACATGGGAGGTACTGAGTGTTCACCATGTGTACAAGAGAGCCGAACTATATGATGGGTGGAGCTATGTGTTGAAACCACCAAGTATCGAGGATTGATCCGAAGTGTTCAACGGGAGACTCTCTATGTAATGCTTTGTGAGTTTTGTGATGAATAAGTTCAGGAACTTGGTTATGTGAATGATGTGTTCATTAAGTGAACAGGATGTGGTAAGGTTATAAACAAGTAAGTTATACATGAGGATGATTTATGGTGACCTTGTGATCATGGGCCTATACTTGTGATGTATGAAATGTGGTGAAAATGATTTGTGATATGTATGTTAAAATGAAGTTAATACAAAGAAAGTGTGAAAGAGTGAATTAGCAATAAAACTGTTTTGGACAGTAGTAGTGACATGAATTTGAAAAATCGTAAAAACTAGTATAAATTGAATCAGAGACTGAATGAGATATAAAATTAAAGATTAATGAGTCTATTTTCATATAAAAGAGACAGAGAAAGAAAAGGAGTTCTATATTTTGAGATATTTATGTTTTTGTGAGACTGGTTTAGAATGATTACGTGATCCCCTATTCTGACTTTGGAAAATCACAAAAATTTGGATAAAAATAATTAGAGGCTTAAACTTATATTTTTAAAATAACTAATGAGTCTATTTTCAAGATAAATCAACAAGAACATTATCCGAGTTTTGTACTATGAGATAATTAATTTTTAGTGAAGAGAGGTCAGAACTATCAGAAAGTGAAACAGGGGAAATTTTAATGAATAAACTGTACTAATTGGATAAACCAAAAATTATGATAATTTTATGGTGTAAAGATATGTAAGTCGTGTTTCAGGGGAAATTTACGGATCTTAATTTGGAGCTCTGTAGCTCGAATTATAAATAAGTAAGTGACTATGATTCGTGTGGACAATTTGATGTGAGCATTTATTAGTAAATTGTGAAATCGTACTTACAAGAATGCTATATACATTAAGGATGTGGAATGGAGAGGAGGATGAGAAAAATAAATATATGTGGAATACATGGAAACTATGGTATATGAAATATTGATATAATGAAATAAATGATATGTGTTTATAAGAAAACAGAAAGAGAATGATATGTATCATGACATGTATATATATATGACTAGTCTCAATGCAATGCTTGTTGGGTATGGAGTTGAATTGAAATGTTTCAGGCAAACATGTTATTTTGCGCATCTGAATTGTGGTATTTTATAAAGATATAATCTAGTTTTAAATATGAATGCTTGATGATTAAGCTGAAGATATTTGGTAAGATGATAATCTTGGTATAAATGTATAAGTGGTACTATAATAAACAAGGTAAAATGGTATGAGAGACACGTGTATGATGACATACAAATGCTATGTTTGTGGTTTAATTGAGAATATTTAATCATTAAATGAATACCATGTTATATGCTTTTGATTTTGTATAAGTGTGTAAGAGATTAAAGTTGACCAAAGCTTGGAAAATAGCCTAGGTATATTCCACACAGGTAGAGACACGACCATGTGTCTCAGCCGTGTATGGAACACGACTTTGGGACACGGGGGTGTGGAGCCTTAAAGCATGAAATTTCCAAGATTTTTACAAGTTCTCGGTTTAGTCCCGAACCCTTTCTAAAGTATGTTTTGGGCTTCGTAGACTCAAATAAGGACTATGTGTAAGTGAATGAATGTTTTGATATATGAATGAAATTTTATGGCTCGTATTTTAGTTTAATGTTTTTATGTTTGTCCGGTAATGTCTTGTACCTTATCCCAGCCTCAGGTACGGGTAAGGGGTGTTAGAGGTTCAATACTCTAACCACAAATTTAGTAGGCTCTATAGGCAGAGTCTTATTGGATACTAAAGTCACACATACATAAGAATGAGTTAATCCAGGATCTATCAATGCAATTACAGTAGTATCATAGATAGTAAAAGTACCGATAATAACATCTGAAGAGGAAGCTTCTTCATGTGCATGAATAGAATAAGCTCTTGCAGGTGCGCGGGCTTCAGATCTTATAGCCGTGCCTTTACTCATTCTCTGGCTATCACTCACTGTAACACCCCCAAAATATATTAGCTCTTTATTTTTGTATGTTTTGTTACTTAAGCATGTTCCTTTTCCAATGGTTGAGTGTCCTAAGAGGTGCTGGAGAGGTCTTGAGTTCAAGCCTTGGCTTGTACAAAATTTTGGTTTTTGTTGCATTAAACCTGTCTCTGGTTAGTTGGTTTTTTAAATTAAGTTGGGTAAAATGTGGCATAAGGAGCTTGCTAGGTCTAGTGGAAAGGGGTGTGTGGATGATCTTGGAGGTCCTGAGTTCGACCCATGTTGCGCACAAGGATGATCTTTTTACTACTGTGCCGTGGAAGTGTCCTAGGTTAACCGAAGTTGGAGTATTTGAACGAGTTTGAATGGGTGGTTGTGAGAGAGAATCTAGGAGATAATGGAGGGATTTGGATAGTGATCAGGTTGAGTGATATGTAGATAGATTTTAAAAGATTTGTAGGGAGTTGGGGAGTGAGGAGGTGGAGTCCTGAATGGGGATTGTGGCTTTCAGGAAGTTCGGCTAAGGGTCGTGCTCAAGAGCCATCGGTTTTTGGTTTTTTCTTCTTTCTTTTCTCTTTTTGCCGAATAGTGTTGGGGGTTTTCTTTCGGGTTTTGCGTTTGCTCATCGACTTTTACCAATTAGCTCTCTCACTTTTTGCACTTTTGGGATTTGACAATTGTGCTCTCGAGTTTTCTTTTCGGGCCGATTTCTCCATCTTCCCTCCCTCTTCTAGTTGTTGGTGATCGAGTAACCTTATTCTCTTTTCTTTCTATACCTCTTTCTTCTGCTAATCGTTTCTCTTACCATATCTCCTTTATTTTAATCCTTTGCCGAATACTCATTCTTTTCTCTTCTCTCCTCTTGTAGTCTTTTCACCATTTGGTACTGTGGCAATATCGATATTACCTTTTTTCCCTATCTTTGCTTTCGACTTTTGCAACTAATTATTGGAGCGATCGGTATGTGTTTGTTTGCTTACTGTTCTTTTCTTTTCTTGATGTAAAAATCTCCTTAACACCTCATTTACTGTCGTCTATGGCTATATTCGTGTGGGTACTGAACCTTGCCTCTTTTGTTTTGGATTCTCACTTAGGGAATAGGGTCGACTGTCCTTTTTCTCACAGTCGATTTCATGTTCTTGGTAAGTGATTATATTGGTTCAATCCTTATGTGATCAATATCGATATAGGTTAATGGAATTCTGTTATATGCAGATTAGTCAAGGAGTTTGTATTCAACCTTTGTCAAACGGTTCATTCAGAGCTAATCTCACTTTCGTAATCAAGGCAAGTTTTGGGTGTTATTTCAGGTTGGAGAACAGTAAGGGTGATAACTATAGAACCGAATGATTAACGGAACATCATGATTTAATGTAGCTTGGAGGAGCGCTTGGGTTGGTCACACGTTTCGTAACAGGTGTGTAATCACACTATCTTTAGCAATAGATCGGAAAAAGTTAGAAATGTTCGACTGTTGACACTTCACGAGCGTAGGCTCACACGTGTGGTGAGTCGAATGTCCAAAATGTGGGCATTCAATCGAAGAGGCCACCATGAACGATTTCATGGCTTAGGCCGATTTGGGCCACGATAGGCTCCACACGGCCTCATGGGCCCCACATAGGCAAACCACATGGATGTGTGGAGATTGTTAGGCCGGCTATGTGGTTTGCACGGCCAAGGCCATTACTTAGCTTACTCGGCCACACGAGTGTACGGGCCCACGTGGGCCGTAATATAGGCTTGGGCCCATTTTTACTGTTTAACTGTTAAGGTTGCACGTGTCGTATAAGACGACTATGGACCTACTGTTGGGTTGGTAAGTATGCCTAAACCCTAATTTATGAAATGACTGTTATACCCTTATAAGGTAAATTACGATTATACCCCTATGTGATGTATGACTATTTGAGCATGCCATATTTATCGTATGTACACTTATATTACGTTGCATTGCATGAGGTGGGATATATATTATTGGAGGAAGTGTAATAAAAGGCTATAAGTCTGTTAGTGGCAGCTCTGTTGCGACCACTGTTAGTGCCGAAATCGGTACTTTATTCTGGAGAGTAGGGATGGGTGGGTTGATTTATTCCCCAAATGGAGTGTAGGGCCAGACGGACTGGAGTGTAGAGGATGGTGGGTAGGATCATTTTATGCATTACTGATACTGAACTGATATGGGCTAAGGCCCACCCTGATATTGCTACTAACATGGACTTAAGCCCAAACTGTTGAACACTGTTTGTGTGACTATTTATTAAATAGGGATTACACACTGAGTTTCAGACTCACTTTTTCTGCTTAACTGCGCAGGTAATCTTTAGGCGGGCCGCTGTTGTGAGGGACTCAGAGACAGTCACACCACTGTTTATATTTTCGTAATGAATTTTTAGTAAGAGTATCTTTATTTGGGGTATTTTATGTAATAAGGTCGTTTGAAGTTTTATTATTATTTGGGGATTTTATTTATATCTATTAGCCGTAGGACGCAGGTTTTCAAAAACAAGAGTAAAAGGTTTTCAACTATCAAGCTACGCAACTTGATTTAAAAAGCTTACGCAACGATAATGTTTATAAGTAATATAAAAACCTAGTACGAGACATGTTTCACTAAACGAACCTGTATTTTGGGCAAATGAACTAAACGAGTTGGTTTACAAAAGAATCACAAACAAGGTTATTTACGGAAACGAGCTTTTCTATTTAATCTACACTTTACCAAAGCCCACCTTAATGTGACATCACAGATATGGCCCTAACATCTAGGCCAAGTTAGAGCTAGGTTGCAAAACTAGGTTGTGGATTTTGATTTTTCTAAAAACGTAAAATTTTTCAAAAGGGACTGTTTCAAATGGTTTTTGGAAGTAATACTTTTGAATGTGTGGTCTACTGAGACTGCGGTGCTAATTCTGTAAGTTCTCTAGAACTTCTGTTTGATTTAACTAAAATTAGATGATCGTAGATGATAGATGGTACTGTAACCCTTATTAGGGGAAACCTAAAATTGTAGTAAGACTATATTCTGCGAAAACAAACAACTCTAAATTATTGATGATATTTTTCATAAAACATCCGCTAATAAACACTGGAACCATAAAACTGATGCATAAAATTGTAATACAGATAACACACGAATCGACTATGAGCACTAGAGGTACTCATGGAAGGGGTACTAGAGGCCGCAGTGGAGGCCATGGAGGTGCTCAAGCTAGATCTTCGGCTTCGTAGCCATATGTCTAACATTGAGGCAAGAGAGGCTCCGGATTCACCTATGACCGAGACTAGGTCACATGATCAGGTGGTTGGGAATGACGCACTATCTTAAGCTATGTTGCAGATTTTGGAAAGGGTCACTGGGACTAATACTGGTATTATGGGTCGTGGGTCAGTGACAGAATGACTTAGGTCTAATAGGGCTGAGATCTTTAGGGGTATCACTGGAGTTGCCCCTAATGTGGTTGAATATTGGATAGAGGCCACAGAGAGGATCATGGATGACCTCGACTGCATCCTAGAGCTGAAACAAGAAGGTACAGTGTCGTTGTTGAGAGATGAAGCCTATCAGTGGTAACTTACTGTGAAAGAGGGTACTCAGCTCGATCGATTAACTTGGGAGTTTTTCAAGAATGAATTCCAAGAGAAGTATGTGGACACTAGCTATAAAGATGCTCATAGAAAGGAGTTTCTAAATCTAAGCTACAGGTACAAGTCCGTGGCTGAGTATGAGGCAGAATTTTTGCAATTGAACCACTATGCGCGAGGCATGGTGGCCATTGAGTAGAAGCCCTGTGTATGTTTTGAGGATGGCTTCAAAGATAATCTGTAAGTTTTGATAGCTCCACAGAGGGAGCGAGATTTTGTAGTGTTAGTAGAAAAGGCAAAAATCACAAAGGATGTGAAGGGTACTGAGCACCAAAATCATGAGAAGGATAATGGGAGAAACAAGAGGGTTTGGAAGCCCTCAGGTTCAGCTATAGGGCCTAAGAAAAAGGCCAAGGTTGATGGGCCAACTAGAGTTAGGGCCCCTATTGCTACTTTTGGGTCACAGCCTTGTATAGTTTGTGGGAAACCCCATCAAGGAGAGTGCTGGGTACAGACGGAGGCGTGTTTTAGGTACGGATCTATGGAGCACCATATTAGGGATTGTCCACGGAGGCCCGATCAGATGCAACCTACTGGTGGGGGTATTGTTCAGCCACAGAGAGGTTTTCAGTAGCTGGTGAGGGGTCGTGGTTAGGCTAGAGGTGGAAATGGTATGAGCCGTAGTCATGGAACGTCGGGTAGGGGTGCTGGTCATACTAAGGTGAGGCAGCCAGCACTGGTTTATGCTACACGTCACTGACAAGATAGAGACGCCCCAGATGTTATTATGGGTACATTTTTTACTCATCAGGTACCTTACATTGCATTGATTGATGTTGGTTCCATGCACTCTTATATTGTATGTACTGTGTCTGAGACTTTGGGTGTGATGTGTAAAAACATTACGAGTGACATTATCGTGTTGAGTCCATTAGGGTAGTCAGTGAGAGTGAACAAATTGTTTAAGGATGTACCTTTGGAGGTTCAAGGAAGAATCTTTTTAGCTGACTTGATAGAACATTTTTTTGGGGGAATTCGACGTAATATTGGGCATGGACTGGCTGGTTAAGCATCGGGCGAATTTGGATTGTGCTGCTAAGTGGGTGGCCTAAAAACAATAGGAGGTGACAAAGTGGTGGTGGTTGGGGAGCGTCAAAATTATCTCTCAAAAGTGATTTCTGCACTTAGAGTGAAGAAGTTGGTTCATAAGGGTTGTGAGGCATATTTAGTTTATGTCAGTGCTACGGGGTTACCTCCTAACTGTGAGCTACCGGGGTTACCTCCTAACTGTGAAGTTGAGTTCGGGATAGTGTAACACCCCAAACCTGGCTCGAATCTGGCGTGTCACATTGAAGTTTTTTTCGAAAACCATGTTTCCATTAAAAACCCTTCTTAATAATTAAAAACTTATACCCTTTTTAAACCTTATTAGAAAACCTCAGCTGAATAACATTCTTAACAACCTTGTAAAAATCTTGGCAGTTGCGGAATCTTAATTTTAAAAACAATTGCAGATACGTGATGTTTTAAACAACAGAAGTTGCTTTGGAAAACCATGTTCTAATACTAGCAATTATAAGAACAATAAATAAAATTCTAAATTTGAAATCCAGAAAATTAGAACGGCTTTATTACAACCCACATAAAAACATTTAAAAGTAATAATCAAAACTGTAACATAAACAGTGCGTGTGGCTTCCTCCGAGCCCCTCGCAGCTCCGATCCGTCTAAGGTTGGAAATTACCTGAAAGGTTAATAAATGGGGTGAGTTTATGAAAACTCAGTGTGAAATCCCTTACTATATAAAAGGAACAGTCAGTCATATAAAAGAATTAAAAGTTTGGCCTCAGCCCTACTTACAGTTTCAGTATCAATTGGGCCTTAGCCCATTTTAACAGACAGTACCATATGGGCCTTAGCCCATTACTGAATAAGAAACATTATCAGAACTAGAATCAAAATAAGAATCAGAATCAGAATCAGGTGACAGAATTAGAATCAGAATCAGTATCAGGTAACAGAATCAAAATCAGAATGTGAATGCAATCCTAACCCCTTTCCGCTGTCCGAAATCGATTTGGTAAGGTCGCACCCTTAATATAAATAATTGATAGAAAATATATATATAGTGGGTTCGCACACATAGTGCTTAATAATCAACCACGCACACTTAGTGCCATGTACTTTAAACTCGCACACTTAGTGCCATGCATTTCAAGCCCGCACACTTAGTGCCAATCTCACAACCGTGAACACTTATTGCCCGCACACTTAGTGCCAATCTCACAACCGTGAACAATTATTGCCCGCACACTTAGTGTCAATCTCACAACCGTGAACACTTATTGCCCGCACACTTAGTGCCAATCTCACAACCGTGAACACTTATTGCCCGCACACTTAGTGCTGAAAACCAACCACTCTATACGCTTCACTGCCTTTTTACATTCGACAATTTCGTCTCTACATACATATACACATATAGCAATACACATTAGTATATCATTTACATTACTTGAATACAAACACAACATGCTTATCGACCATTCAACTTCCAGTTCCATAGCCACATACAAAAATCACATTTATAGTCATAACACTCTTTCAAAATTGCATCACTTATACCCTTATAATTCAATCCAAATCGAAATTCAAATACGAGTACATGATACGTACCTGATCAAATTAATAATTTAGGCATATCTAAGTGAAGTTATATCGCAAATTCTCATAGTCAGAAGCTTGCTACAGCTCGATCGGGATCAAGATTCATTACAATACAGCAAACACATTTTAATAGCCAAAAATCATCACACTATCATTTTATCACTTTATGGCATGTATAAATAGACTCACGCGTGCTACGTTAGTCCTAGAATCGACTAAACTTGGCTCTGATACCAATAAAATTGTAACACCCCGTACCCGAGACCGTTGCCGGAGTCGGACACGAGGGGTTCACAGACTAAATTCGCTTACTATCGCAGTCCATTTTAAAATTTTCCAGGCAGTTGGCTAACTGCGACACTGTCACCTTAAAAATCATATCTTGAGTTTCACAACTCGAAAATCAGTTTCGTAATTTTTCCCTGAAACTAAACTCATATTCCCATCTACATATTTTTTTCTAGAATTTTTGGTCAGGCCAATTAGTACAGTTTATTAGTCAAAGTCTCCCATGTTACAGGGATCGACTACACTGACCTTTGCGCATTACAACTTGGATATCTCCCTGAACAGGGCTTAAATACTGATGCCGTTTCTTTCTATAGAAACTAGACTCAGATAGGAATCCATACATATATGGCATGACTCCTAATTATCTCTGGTTAATTTATAATGAATTTTCAAAGTCGGAACAGGGAATCCAGAAACCGTTCTGGCCCTGTCTCACGAGAACCTGAATATCTCTTAACATACCGTCCATATGATCATTTTGTTACTTTCCTATGAAAATATATTCATCAAGGTTCGTTTACATAATTTATTAACTATTTAATTCCAATCCTGCTATTTTTAGTGATTTTCCAAATCTACATCATTGCTGCTGCCAGCATCTGCCTTTAAGGTAGACATTACCTATTTCATAGTTTCCATGATTCAACTAGCCCTTTTAGCATAAATAGCACAAATCATGATAGCGATTAACCATTCCATACCAAATGATTATAACATTATGCTCAAACATATATAAGCCATTTTCGCATGGCTATATACATTAACCAAAATATTCTTCCGCCACTAGTCTATTTTATACATGCCATAAGACAATCCGAAACATAGCAGTACCAAACAGTGGATAGTGATAGTGTGACTAGTTGCTGACGATCCCCGAGCCTGTAGCTTCGCAATGAGATCTATAAAACAGAGGAAACAGAGTAAACGGAGTAACCATTACAATGCTTAGTAAGTTTTAAGCAGTGTCAACAGATAACAATCAAATTATAACATAGTTGTTTGTATTTTTATTTCACTCTTCCTTCGGGCATACCATCCCTTTACCGAATCTGCACATCTCATCATATACAATAGGCAGATAAACTTTCACATAAAAGTGAGCTCATGTGACATAGATATATCGTATGATTTCACATCACCTCTCACACTGATCCGATGTCACATAATCATAGGAATAGTCTCATAGATTGCTCTCGTATGCATCACATAACTACCTTATGATTTAGTGCAAATCAAGCTCACATATAAACTTGGAGTACATACCTGTTTAACCTTTCGCATTGAATATATTTATAAGCAATTCTTATTACGAAGTCTTACCCAGACATAATCTCCACACGAAGTTATCAGGTCTTTAGAGCTCGGATATAGTACAAGCACGAAGCTTAAGGACATTAATCAGTGATAATATTCTCGCATAAAGCCTGCGGGGTTTTAACCCGGATATAGTACTGACACAAATGCCCTTCGGGACTTATCACATTTATACACTTTCACATCCATCACGTTGGCCACTCGGCCCTGTCACATATATCCACATTCATTGTGACAGCCCAAAATTGACCCTAGTCGGGAAGTGGTTTCGGGACCGCTAAACCGAGTCGCCGAAATGTTTGAATGTGATATTTATTGTCTAGAATATGTAATTATGAATGTGTGAAAATTTCAAGCTTCGATTTAGTCGATTGCATGTGAATTTAGTCAATAGGACTTATGTGCGACATTTTTGAAATGTGATAGGTCGAAGCATAAGGACCTATTGTGCATGAAATAAAAAGGGGGGACTTGCATGTCAAATTCCCCCTAATTAGTAGTGGCCGGCCATGACAAGCATGGTAGACCAAGTGTGATGGGCAAGACATGTCATAGACATGTTGTGTTGGTGCATCATGGGTGGAAAAAAATAATATAAGGAGCATGGGCATAAAATAATGAAAGGGAATATGATGAAAACAAAAAAAAGTGTGCGGTTGTTTCCCCCCCCATTGCCGTGAGTTAAAGAAAAGAAAAGAGAAAATTTTGTTCATCCTTTTTCATCTTCATTTGGCCGAAAATTCAAAGGAAGGAGGAAGGAGTTCTTGCTTCATGTTTGGTTTGGAAGAGGATTAGGAGGAGGTTTGGCCATACTTGTATCTAGATCAAGGTATGTTTGAGGTTGTGCCATGAGATTCATGCATGTTTTTAGTTGCTAGCTTGAGTTCTAATTAGCCCATGGTTCAAATCTTTGCTATGTCATGGGGATGATATTCGGCCTAGGTAGATTTTGTGTTAATGCCATTGCATGCTAAATATGAAGCTTGTTAATGATGCATGTGATGGTGGATTGATGATTCTTGAATCTTCTTTTTAGCATTTTTGAGTGAGCACATATGTGCATTGGTTGCAAGATGGAGAAGAATCGGCTAGCAAGTTGTGTGCTAAGGCCGAATATAATTTTTGTATATTAATGAGTAATGCATGTGTTAAATTGATGGAAAGGGAGAGGATGCTTTACTAGTGTATATATGTGTGTATTAGCCAAGTTTTGAACTTGAAACAAAAGGGTGTTTAGTCAATACAAGTGACCATACTTGTAGAATGTATTAAGTGTTGAAATCGGCCCCAACATAGACATGCATATTCGGCCATAGGAAGGAGATTGGTGTTGCATGTATTCGGTTAGAGGCAAGCATATTGATGCTTTTGTCTTGGCTTAGAAAATTCGGCCAAGGGGGAAAAATTAGCTCAAATGTTGAGTTTGATTCATGATTCCGTACATATGTGACTTTAATGTCTAATGTATAAATATGGGCTAAGTGCCTTGTGTTCCTCTTTTCGATGCTCAAATGATTAAATCAATTTATTTGTTTAATTAAGCTCAAGAGCAAAGGGGAACTAAATCCGATAAAGGGAAGGAAAAAGTGGTCGAATAGCTATCGGAATCGTTCGACAACACCCGAGGTAAGTTCTTGAGTAAAAGAGCTTAAATTATGATTTGATTAGATCATGTTTTAAGCAAATCAAAATCATGCTCTTTGTGTGTGGCTATTGAGCCGAAATTGAAGAATGATAAGTGTCTTGTGTTTGAGTTTTATTAACGAAAATGAAATACGAATGTGCCATGATTTACTGTTAAATGTGCGTGGTTATTTGAATGATGTCCGGGCTAAGTCCCGAAGGCTTTGTGCTAAGTGACCATATCCGGACTAAGATCCGAAGGCATTTGTGCGAGATACTAATTCGGGCTAAGCTCGAAGGCATTTGTGCGAGTTACTAATCCGGGTTAAGTCCCGAAGGCAATTGTGCGAGTTACTATAACCGGGCTATGTCCCGAAGGCATTTGAACGAGTAGCTATATCCGGTTAAATTCCGAAGGTACGTGATTTGGGAATGAATGATCTTGCTGTAAAAATTTCAGTAAATACTCTAGAAACATCCCAACATTGAGGTATGTTTCGTATGTGCTTGAATTTAGTTGAGCCCTTACAAATAAGTATTCGCTCAGTTGATAAACGAGCTACCGGCCTTTGGCTAAGTTGATCTTTTGTGTATGTACATAAGGGTTGGTAATGTGAAGCAAGTATGATATCGAAAATTTGTGCATATGAAATTATCCGTTTAGCTATATGAATGCTATACTTTTGCTGTGCTGGAATTCCTTGCTCAAAACTTACTAAGCATAAATTGCTTACTCCGTTTCTTTGATCCTCTGTTTTATAGATTTTGGTTCTCCAACTATCGACTCGGGATTTTGAAGTCGAAGTCGCCCACACTATCAAAGCCCCCCCTTTTGGTACAATTTTGGTTGAACTTGAAATGGCATGTATAGGACTACCCGTTCGTTGTGGGTCATGGACCCTTTGGACTTGTATAATTTTGGATAGCCATGCGAAAATGGCTTATATATGTTTGAGTATAATGTTATAATCATTTGGTATGGATGTGGTTATTGAGAGGTGTGGATATGCTTGACAAGGATTGCCATGGGAATGGTTAATCACTATCATAAATTGTGCTATTTATGCAAAAAGGCTAGTTGAATCATGGAAACTATGAAATAGGTAAAGTCTACCTTAAAGACAGATGCTGACAGCAGCAGTGATGTAGATTTGGAAAATCACTAAAAATAGTAGAATGGAATTAAATAGTGAATAAATTATGTAAACGAACCTTGATGAATCTATTTTCATAGGAGAGTAACGAAACAATCATACGGACAGTATGTTAAGAGATATTCAGGTTCTCGTGAGACAGGCCAGAACGGTTTCTGGATTTCCTGTTCCGATTTGGAAATTCATTATAAATTAACCAGAGACAATTAGGAGTCAAGCCATATATGTTAGATTCCTCTCTGAGTCTAGTTTCTATAGAAACAAACGGCATCAGTATTGAAGCCCTGTACAGGGAAATATCCAAGTCGTAATGCGCAAAGTCAGTGTAGTCGATCCCTGTAACATGGGAGATTTGACTAATAAAATTTACTAATGGCCAACCAAAAATTCTAGAAAAAAATATGTAGATGGCATATGAGTCTAGTTTAGGGAAAATTTACGGAACTGGATTCCAGTTTCTGAACGCAAGATATGATTTTTAAAGCGACTAGTACGGAGATTGGCAGTGTCTAGGAAATTTTTTTAAAGTCTGTTAACACCTCGTGTTCGACTCCGGTGACGGTCTCGGGTCCGGGGTGTTACATTCATCACATCGGCCATTAGGCCTTATCACATATATACACTTTCACATTCATCATGTTGGCCACTCGGCCCTGTCACATATATATACACTTCCACATTCATCACATCGGCCATTAGGCCTTATCACATATATACACTTTCACATTCATCACATCGGCCATTAGGCCCTATCACAATATATACACTTTCACATTCATCACATCGGCCATTAGGCCTTATCACATATATATACACTTTCACATTCATCACATCGGCCATTAGGCCTTACTATCATTTCATATTCGAATACTCATAAACTTACAATATCACGATTTAGAATTCAAGTATGGTTTAATCAATAGCTTATGAGCAACTAAAACAAGTTTATCAAGGTTCACAACATAATCTCAAATTCAGCACAAGCTGTTTTTCCTGAGCAATAGTCACTAAATTATTTATAACTGGAGCTACAAAACTCCAAATCACTTTCCGTTAATTTTCCTGAATATAGATCGTATATCTTCCATCCATAAAATTTCCAGAATTTTATGTTTGGCCAATCAATACCAGATTTTTCTTAAAGTTTCCCCTGTTTCACTGTTTGACTAATCTGACCACTCTTCACTACGAATCAAATTTCTCATTTTACAGAATTCAAAATGTGTTTATTGATTTCATTTGAAACTAGACTATTAAGGAGTCTAAGCATATAAATTTATCTTATAACCATTTTTGTAAATTTATAATGATTTTCTAAAAACAGAACAGGGGATTTCGGAGTCATTCTGACACTGTCTCACACAACTTTAAATATCTCATTATCGGAAATTCCTTTGCTTACACGGTTTCTTTTATAAGAAACTAGACTCATCAAGCTTTAATTTCATGTCTCATTCAGCCTCTAATTCAAGTCCATAAATTTATGGTGATTTTCTAAAGTCACGTTACTGCTGCTGTCCGAAGCAGACTATTTCAAATTACCCTTAAATTCCCAAGCTCAAACACATAAGAACTTACCATTTGAGCTTAGAACATATCATGGCCACATCATATCTTATAAATCAACTCATTATGTCCTATTATAATTGGATTTACTCAACGTTTAAACACTTAAAACTTACCTCGGATATACTTGAACGGTTGCGGAAAGCTACTCAATTACTTTCTCTTTTCCCCTATCCAACTTCGACCCTCTTTGCTCTTGAGCTTAATATAAAACAAATAGATTTATTTAATTACTTAACCAATATCATTTACTATTTAATCACTTATCAAATAGGCAATTTCATTTAATACATGTATATCATATAGTTAAGCTACAAATGACCTTAATAACTAGTTATTTAAACACCATATATATATTCCCTACTCATGCACAACCGAACACATTATTAGGCTACAATTATTCAATACTACAATTATAGCATCATCATATAAATAAACCCATAATGACCTAATATACTTTCTTGTCGAGCCACAATTAAGGCACAAACTAATCATTTCAATGTAAGATACAATCACATACATTGTCATTGCATCCATTTCATAATAATTAGTACCCACTCGAATATATATATATTTTTGCATTTTAGCAAAAACACATTCCCAACTAAAGCATTACTCAAACCGGTTCATTTACCCAAGTATCTCATGCACTTACACAACAAACAAAATTTTCAAATTGAGCTAATTACATGACCGATTATACCTCATAACTATCATCATTATCAAACCATTTCCAACACATTTAACACTTTGAAAGACACCCAATCAACCCATAACCGAATGCATCATTTCCAACCAATAACAAATATTAATTCATGGGCTATGAAAGGAGCTTAACAATTAACTCAAATTCACATAAATTATCAAGAAATAAGAACAACATACCTCCAATTAGAAACACCAAGGCCGAATATCCAAGAACCTTTTGTTTTATTAAACACTCAAGCTCAATCATCTTCATGCCTCATCACCACAACATCAAAACACCAACCAAGAAAGACAACACCCATGGCCGAACATCATCTCCATCACATAGCAAGATTTAGACCATGGGCTAGGTAGAACTCAAACTAACAACTAAAACATGCATGCATCTCATGGAACATCATCAAACATACCTTAGCCTAGTTACATGCATGGCCGAATCTTTCAACCTTTCTTCTTCCTTCCTCCTTCAAATTTTCGGCCAAGGTGTTAAAGGATGAACACCCTTTCTTTTTTTTTTTCTTTTCTTTGTCTAGTTACGGCAAAATGGGGGGGGGATGGATGAGACAACTTTGTTTTCATCACCCCTCCCTTTTCATTACTTAATTACTAACCCTTTATTTATTCTTTCTAACATAACACACTAAGCCAACATGTTCCCAACATGTTTCCACCCATAGCATGGCCGGCCACTAGCTCAAATTTTGGGTAATTTGACATGCAAACCCATCATTTTCATAACATGCATTAATAGGCCACTTCACATTTGCCTAGCACATTTCTAAATTTTCTCACATAAGTCCTATTTAATAAAATTCACTTACAATTAACAAAATTCAAACATGAAATTTTCACACATGCATATATACATATAATAAGCATCAAATATGATGGCTAATTATTAGTATGACTCGGTTTTGTGGTCCCAAAACCACTTCCCGACTAGGGTCAATTTTGGGATGTCACATCAAATGTCATCGGTTTAGTCCCGAACCTCTTCCGAGCATGTTTTAAGGCTAGTAAGGGACAATATGGTTATGAACGATAATGGTTTTAAATTATATGTAAAATGTATGGTTCGAATGTGTTTAAATGTTATGACGTAAGTCCGGTAATGCCTCAAACTCTATTCCGGCTTGGGATACGGGTAAGGGGTGTTACATTCATTTCATCACGGGAGTAGATCAAGATATCATCAATGAACACAACCACAAACCGATCTAAATACTGCATGAAGATCCGATTCATCAAATCCATAAAAACAGCAGGTGCATTAGTAAGTCCGAACGGCATAATCAGAAACTCATAGTATCTGTACCTCATTCAAAAAGAAGTTTTCGGTACATCAGAGTCTTTAACTCGCAAATGATAATAGCCAGATCTCAAATCTATCTTCAAAAACACTATAGCCCCTTTCAACTGATCAAAAAAATCATCAATCTATGGAAACAGATATTTATTCTTCGTGGTCACCTTATTGAGCTGTCTATAATCGATGCAAATTATTATAGTTCTGTCTTTCTTTTTCACAAATAGAACTGGAGCACCTCAGGGAGAGAAACTTAGTCGTGCAAAACCTCTATCAATTAACTCTTGCAACTGCACTTTCAGCTCTTTTAATTCAGTAGGTGCCATCTGGTACGGAGCTATTAAAATCGGAGTCGGCCCCGGTACTAACTCAATTCCAAACTCTACCTCTTGGATAGGTGGCAAACCCGGTAATTATTTAAGAAACACGTCTGGATACTTGCACACAACTGGTACAGATTCAATCTTCTTTTCAGTCACTTTACTATCAAGCACAGAAGCAAAGTAAGCCTCACAACCTTTTCTTACATACTTTCGAGCTAACATCGAAGATATTACTGCTGGTAAACCACTTAGATCATTAGATTCAATCCGAATAATCTTGTTATTCTGACATCTCAAATCAATGGTCTTTCTTTTGCAATTAACAACAGCATCATGCAAAGTCAGCCAATCCAATCCCAAGATTATATTGAACTTGTCAAAAGGTAACAACATCAAATCGGCCGGAAAGTATGAATCTCGAATCATCCGCGGGAAATTTTTACACACTTTCTCAACTAGAACACACCGGCCCAGGGGGTTTGATACTCGAATCACGAACTTAGTAGACTCAATAGGAAAATTCTTTCTCGATACTAATGTCTCACACACATATGAATGAGTCGAACCAGGATCAATCAATGCAATAACATTAATATCATAAAGAGTGAAAGTACCAGTGATAACATCTGGGGAAGAAGCCTCCTGGTGGGCGCGTATAGTATATGCTCTAGTAGGTGCATGAGCCTCAGATCGAACTATTATATCTTTCATCCCTCTCTGACTACCACTTACATTACCCGAATGCCTGGGTGGTCTGCCTCGCACTGACATATTACTCGGTCTCGCGTTCTGAACAATGTTTTGCTCAGCTAACATCGGACAATTTTGAATAAAATGATCCATCGATGCACATTTAAAACAAGACTGATCATGCAATCTGCAATCTCCAGAATGCCATTTACCATAATGCTTACACTCGACTCTATTCTGTCAAACATTACCAACACTAGCTATCGAAGTGGCTCGTGAACTCATAGGGGGTCGGCCTCGATCTCGTCTAGAAAAGCCTGCAGTATCCTTAGATCAACTAGAATCATCTCTGAACTTCTTCGATGCTGATTGAAAAGTCTTACCCAATGATATTTTACAGAAATCTTTGGCTTCAAAATCAGGTTTTCTTTTTTTTTCCCAAGCTCTTCGGCTTTGCAAGATCGCTCAACAATTACTACAAACTCTTTCATTTCAAGTATACCAACCAGCAATTTAATGTCTTCATTCAAACCTTCTTCGAATCTTTTACACATGATAGCTTTAGTTGAAACACACTCACCTGCATATCGACTGAGTCTTACAAATTTTCACATACTCTGTCACAGTCATACGACACCGTTTTAATTCGAGAAATTCCTTGCGCTTCTGATCAATGAATCTCTGGCTGATATATTTCATACGGAACTCAGTTTGAAAGAACTCCCAGGTCACTCACTTTTTCGAAACCACCGATACTAGTGTATTCCACCAGTGATATGCGGTGTCTCGTAGCAGAGATATGGCACATTTTAAGCACTCATCCGGGGTACAAGTTAACTCATCAAACAAACGGATAGTATTATCAAGCCAGAATTCAACTCTCTCTGTATTATCATCATCAGTAACTCTGAATTCTTCAGCCTCGTGTTTTCTAATTTTATCAACAGGAGGCTTGTAAAATCTCATTGATCAATAATTGAAGGTACCACAGGTATCGGAGATGGATTATTCAGGGGTGGAGGTTGTTGTATAGCCGGGTTAGTTCAGATATATTGAGTAAACTAAACGTTCATAATTTTGTAAAAGGCTTGCTTAGCCTTCCCCTCTTGGTTACTCGAGGTCGGTCGAGAATCAACTAGAACTATCCCTTACGCGGGAGCAGGTGCTATGCTCTAGACATCATCAGCTACAGCTTTGTCGGGATCCATATACTATACGAAAACACATTTTCAAATGTCAGAAGTCATCACACTATCACAGTATATATTATGGCATGTATAGGTAGACTCACACATTCTACATTAGTCCTAGAATCGACTAAACCGTAGCTTTGATACTAATAAAATGTAACACCCCTAAGCCGTATCCATCGGCGAAAAGGGGTTACGATGTATTACCTAACGAAACACAACTTTTGGACATTCATGGATATACATAGAAATTAATTACCTTGATACATCACATTTGGATAAATACTAAATCAAACTAAATTTTACAGGTTACACATAAATTAAATAACATTCCACCATAATCGTTATTAAAAGGCCAAATATAAGCATAAGGATTAAAACATCTCATTACACATTATTTATGACCATACATACATGCAACCTTATTATAAGTTTTATCTCAACCAACTTACTCATTAAAAACCTAAGTTACTATTCATATGGTTATTTATTAAAACTATTGCCGAATATATATAACATGCAAAAATACATATGCCTTATTTGATGTTAACTTCCATTATACTCTATCGCTTTACACGCATAAAACATTTCAAAGAACTAAACCAAATAATCACACATATTATTATCACTTATCAAGCAAAGTAACAGTAGTCATGTTCCAAAACTAGTTCAACATTCACATATTCGGCTAAATATGTATATATATGTATCCATATATCCAAAACAATCCACTTTCAATATCAAATACATCTTATCCCAATTTATCTAGCATCCACTGAAAACTAATTCACCTTATTGCCGAATCAAAACATGGTTGTTTCACATGTTATTCACACACTTAAAGTCATATTTAAAATCAATGATCAAATCCATAATATTCATATCATTCGATCATAAGACCGAATACACATACCATAATCACATATATACTTCATTTGTATCACACATATTAACAATAATCAAGTACTACATACTTATTTAAGTAGATAACAGTAATTCATCTGACTATTTAGCTCGTTTACGTATTCAATACGACATCACATGAAGTCGTTAGCATAAATATAATAATCACGTAAAAGCCTAGCATAAGCGTATTACACAGCATAGGCTGCATAACTCAAGGTTTGATTTTATACACCGGCAATAAGCCTGCTAGGCATAAAGCCTGATTTAATTCACCAGCACAAGGCTAGCTAGGCTCAAATCCTGAATATCACTATTATAAAGTTGTCTCATAAACAATTTATATATCGAAAATTCCAAATATGCCATATAGTTCATACAGACTTTCAGATGTTATAACTCAGTCAAATTAGCTCAAATACATTATTTCCATGCTTAATCATATTCGGCTAACTCTACTATAAATCTATAAATTCCAAATTAGCATATTAACTCATATATAATTAGAATTAACAATATCTATTTGCTTATAGGCTTACCTTGGACGATGAAAAACTGGTACGGATCGGCTAGTCGACAACTTTATTTTTCCCCCGATCTAAATCCAATTTTCTCTTTTCTTGATCTAAATTAATATAAATTAAACTTATTAAATCAAATATTCAACCAAATTCATCCAAAAACACACAAATGGGAAAACCACACTTTTACCCCTGATATTTCACATTTTTCACAATTTAGTCCCTATTGCATAAAACACAAAATATGCACAATCTCAAAACTACATAGTTAGGCCAAATATTCCTTATACTCATACTAGTCCATATATTTCATTTATTTCACATTTTAGCCCCTCAATTTATTATTTTTACAATTTAGTCCTAATTACTCAAAATCATCAAAAACTCCAATACAAAACATGTTAATCTAAAACATATCTTTAATATTTCGTCATAAAACATCACAAAACAAAAATATTCCTCAACGGAATAAGTCAAAACATTCATCAAAATAAAAAATTCTAGCACGGGTCGGATAGTATTCGAAGCAACGATCTCAAAAACGTAAAAATTATCAAAAACCGAGTTAAACTCATACCTTAATTTGAACTTCAAGTTGCCGAACTTAAAATCACAACCTAAGGTTTCTTTTTCTTTTAGTTTCAGCACTAACCAAGAATTATGAAAGCTTATTTTAATTTTTATGTTATATAATTACATATATTATTACATGTTTACTAAATTAACCTTTATAATAATATATAAAACCTTTATAATTCATGGTCATTACCGTCCATGCTATGACCATTTAGTCAAATAGAAACATAAATGCTTCAACTTACAAAGCCATTAACAATTTGGCCCTTATGCTTTTAACTATCAAGTTTTTGATTTATGTGATTAAGTCCGTTTATTTAATCGGACACTCAAACAACAAAATTAAATCACAAAATTTCACGAATATAAATTCACACGAAATAAACACAGAAAATAATTTTTTAATATTATTCTGACTTGGATTCGTGGTCCCGAAACCACTGTTCTGATTAGGGTTTAAATTGGGCTATTACAAGTGGCTTATTCAACTGAATCAGATCTATTACTTGTGGCACAATCAGGACTTGTTGAGGAACAGGTGGGGGTGGAGGTTGTTGAGTAGCCGAATTCGTTCATACGAATTTCATGAACCATTCAGTCATCATTTGGAAGAAGGCTCGATTAGCCTCTCCTCTCTGACTACTAGATATCGGCATAGATTCAGTCGGCACTATTCCTTGAGTTGGAGTAGGCGCATTACTTTTAGCATCATCAGGTATCGCTCGTTCGGGATCCATTAGCTATATGAAAAACACATTTTAACTGTCAAGAATAATCACACTATCGCGATTCATATATATGGCATGTATAGCTAGACTCTCACACGCTACGTTAGTCCTAGAATCGACTAAACTGTAGCTCTAATAAAAATAAAATGTAACACCCCTAACTTGTATCCCTCGCCAGATTAGGGTTAAAGGCATTACCGAAAAAATCTAAACATCTCGCATTCATTTCTCAATCATCATAGCATCACTGTCACATATCATTACAAAGTCCCTTACATAGGTCAACAAGACCTTATACATGTTTTAAAAAGGGGTTGGGACTAAACCGAGAACATACAAATTTCGTCAGAAACTTAAGAAAATTTTGAAAGTTTCAAAGGCCACACGCCCGTGTAAACAGGCCGTGTGCCTCACACGGCTTCAGACACGCCCATATGTCTAAACGTGGCAAAACAGGGCATACATATTAACTTAACCATATGGCCATAAGACACGCCTGTATGCCTTGGCCGTGGTCGAAACTGAGTTGGGTCACACAGCCAACCACATGCCTGTGTATCTAGCCTATGTACCCTTCGAAATGGCCACACATGCCCATGTGCCAAGGCTGTGTGCCTCACACAGCTACCAAACATGCCCGTGTGTCTAAGCTATGCTCAAAATTGACTTGCATAACTAAGTTATAATAGACACACGATCGAGACACATGCCCATGTGCTCATCCGTGTGGGGCGAAATTAGGCTTGGTTTAAACCACATTTCCCACCTATCTCAAGCACACCAAAACCGTAACATTTTTGTATCTTTTGCATACATTTAAAGGCAACCAAAACATGCCAATTCAATCATAAATCAAATTGTATAACCTCAACCAATTCAATATGCCAACATCATCATAATTTACCAAAGTTCCAAATGCATAAACTCATTAATTCAATATCGCATAATAAACCATCACATAAACATTATAAACATTACATATCTTACTTATCAAACATACCATTTAAACCAATTTAAGAGGCCATACATGTGACAGCCCAAAATTGACCCTAGTCGGGAAGTGGTTTCGGGACCACTAAACCGAGTCATAAAAATAATTAACCGTCATAATTGATGCTCATTATATGTACATGTGCATGTGTGAAAATTTCGTGTTTGAATTTTGTTAATTGTAAGTGAATTTTATCAAATAGGACTTATGTGAGAAAATTTTGAAATGTGCTAGGCAAATGCAAAGTGGCCTATTAATGCATATTGTGAAAATGATGGGTTCGCATGTCAATTTACCCAAATTAAGGCATAGTGGCCGGCCATGCTATGAGTGGAAACATGTCACAAACATGTTATGTTAGTGAGGTATGTTAGGAAAAATAAAATAAGGAGTATGGGTAATAAAGAAATGGAAACAAAAAAAAAATGTGTGGTTGTTCCCCCCCCAATTGCCGTGAGTTAAAGAAAAGAAAAGAAAAAATTTTGTTCATCCTTTTTCATCTTCTTTTGGCCGAAAATTCTAAGGAAGGAGGAAGAAGTTCTTGCTTCATGTTTGGTTTGGAAGAGGATTAGGAGGAGGTTTGGCCATACTTGTATCTAGATCAAGGTATGTTTGAGGTTGTGCCATGAGATTCATGCATGTTTTTAGTTGCTAGCTTGAGTTCTAATTAGCCCATGGTTCAAATCTTTGCTATGTCATGGGGATGATTTTGGCCTAGGTGGATTTTGTGTTAATGCCATTGCATGCTAAATATGAAGCTTGTTAATGATGCATGTGATGGTGGATTGATGATTCTTGAATCTTCTTTTTAGCATTTTTGAGTGAGCACATATGTGCATTGGTTGCTAGATGGAGAAGAATCGGCTAGCAAGTTGTGTGCTAAGGCCGAATATAATTTTTGTATATTAATGAGTAATGCATGTGTTAAATTGATGGAAAGGGAGAGGATGCTTTACTAGTGTATATGTAACACCCCGAACCCGAGACCGACACCGGAGTCGAACACGAGGTGTTAACAGACTTTAAACCCCTTATAAAAAAATTTCCAGACACTGCCAATCTGCGTACTAGTTGCTTTAAAAATCATATCTTGAGTTTCACAACTCAAAAATCAGTTTCGTGATTTTTCCCTGAAACTAGACTCATATGCCCATCTACATATTTTTTTCTAGAATTTTTGGTCAGGCCAATTAGTACAGTTTATTAGTAAAAGTCTCCCATGTTACAGGGATTGACTACACTCACCTTTTCACAATACGACTTGGATATCTCCCTGAACAGAGCTTCAATACTGATGCGTTTGTTTCTATAGAAACTAGACTCAGAGAGGAATCTATACATATATGGCATGACTTCTAATTATCTCTGGTTAATTATAATGAATTTCCAAAGTCGGAACAGGGAATCCAGAAACCGTTCTGGCCCTGTCTCACGAGAACCTGAATATCTCTCAACATACTGTCCATATGATCGTTTCGTTACTTTCCTATGAAAATAGATTCATCAAGGTTCGTTTACATAATTTATTCACTATTTAATTCCATTCCTGCTATTTTTAGTGATTTTCCAAATCTACATCACTGCTGCTGTCAGCATCTGCCTTTAAGGTAGACTTTACCTATTTCATAGTTTCCATGATTCAACTAGCCCTTTTAGCATAAATAGCACAATTTATGATAGTGATTAACCATTCCCATGGCCAATCCTTGTCAAGCATATCCACACCAAATGATTATAACATTATACTCAAACATATATAAGCCATTTTCGCATGGCTAACCAAAATTATACAAGTCCAAAGGGTCCATGACCCACAACAAACGGGTAGTCCTATACATGCCATTTCGAAGTTCAACCAAAATTGTACCAAAAGGGGGCTTTGATAGTGTGGGCGACTTTGACTTCAAGATCCCGAGTCCGATAGATGGAGAACCAAAATCTATAAAACAGAGGAGCAATGAAACGGAGTAAGCATTTTATGCTTAGTAAGTTTTGAGCAAGGAATTCCAGCACAACAAAAGTATAGCATTCATATAGCTAAACGGATAATTTCATATGCACAAATTTTCGATATCATACTTGCTTCACATTACCAACCCTTATGTACTTACACAAAAGATCAACTTAGCCAAAGGCCGGTAGCTCGTTTATCAACTGAGCGAATACTTATTTGTAAGGGCTCAACTAAATTCAAGCACATACGAAACATACCTCAATGTTGGGATGTTTCTAGAGTATTAACTGAAATTTTTTACAGCAAGATCATTCATTCCCAAATCACGTACCTTCAGAATTTAACCGGATATAGCTCCTCGTTCAAATGCCTTCGGGACATAGCCCGGTTATAGTAACTCGCACAAATGCCTTCGGGACTTAACCCGGATTTAGTAACTCGCACAATTGCCTTCGGGACTTAACCCGGATTTAGTAACTCGCACCAATGCCTTCGGGCTTAGCCCGGAATTAGTATCTCGCACAAATACCTTCGGATCTTAGTCCGGATATGGTCACTTAGCACAAAGCCTTCGGGACTTAGCCCAGACATCATTCAAATAACCATGCACATTTAACAATAAATCATGGCACATTCGTATTTCATTTTCGTTAGCAAAACTCAAACACAAGACACTTATCATTCTTGTAATTTCGGCTCAATAGCCACACACAAAGAGCATGATTTTGATTTGCTTAAAACATGATCTAATCAAATCTTAATTTAAGCTCTCTTACTCAAGAACTTACCTCGGATGTTGTCGAACGATTCCGATGGCTATTCGACCACTTTTTCCTTTCCTTTATCGGATTTAGTTCCCCTTTGCTCTTGAGCTTAATTAAACAAATAAATTGATTTAATCATTTGAGTATCGAAAAGAGGAACACAAGGCACTTAGCCCATTTTTAGCATTAGACATTAAAGTCACATATGTACGAAATAATGAATCAAACTCAACATTTTAGCTAATTTTCCCCCTTGGCCGAATTTTCTAAGCCAAGACAAAAGCATCAATATGCTTGCCTCCAACCGAATACATGCAACACCAAATCTTCTTCCTATGGCCGAATATGCATGTCTATGTTGGGGCCGATTATATGCTTAATACTTCCTACAAGTATGGTTACTTGTATTGATTACAAATATCATCTTGTTTCAAGTTCAAAACTTGGCTAATACACACATATATACACTAGTAAAGCATCCTCTCCCTTTCCATCAATTTAACACATGCATTGCTCATTAACATACAAGAGTTATATTCGGCCTTAGCACACAACTTGCTAGCCGATTCTTCCCCATCTAGCAACCAATGCACATATGTGCTCACTCAAAAATGCTAAAAAGGAGATTCAAGAATCATCAATCCACCATCACATGCATCATTAACAAGCTTCATATTTAGCATGCAATGGCATTAACACAAAATCCATCTAGGCCGAATATCATCCCCATGACATAGCAAGGATTTGAACCATGGGCTAATTAGAACTCAAGCTAGCAACTAAAAACATGCATGAATCTCATGGCACAACCTCAAACATACCTTAATCTAGATACAAGTATGGTCAAACCTCCTCCTAATCCTCTTCCAAATCAAACATGAAGCAAGAACTCCTTCCTCCTTCCTTAGGATTTTCGGCCAATTGAAGATGAAAAAGGATGAACAAAATTTTCTCCTTTCTTTTCTTTAACTCACGGCAATGGGGGGGGAGACAACCACACACATTTTTTTTTGTTCCCATCATATTCCCTTTCATTATTTAATTTCCATGCTCATTATTTTATTTTTTTCCACCCATGATGCACCAACACAACATGTCTATGACATGTCTTGCCCATCACCCTTGGTCTACCATGCTGTCATGGCCGGCCACTACTCATTAGGGGGGAATTTGACATGCAAGTCCCCCCTTTTTCCACATGCACTAATAGGTCCTTACGCATTGACCTATCACATTTTAAAATTTTCTCACATAAGTCCTATTTCATGAAATTCACTTACAATTAACAAAATTCAAACACGAAATTTTCACACATGCACATGTACATATAATGAGCATCAATTATGACGGTTAATTATTTTTACGACTCGGTTTAGCGGTCCCGAAACCACTTCCCGACTAGGGTCAATTTTGGGCTGTCACAGTATATATGTGTGTATTAGCCAAGTTTTGAACTTGAAACAAAATGGTGTTTAGTCAATACAAGTAACCATACTTGTAGAATGTATTAAGTGTTGCAATCGGCCCCAACATAGACATGTATGTTCGGCCACATGAATAAGTACATAAGCTATGTGTATGTTCGGCCATAGGTAGCCTATTGATGGCTTTAGCTTGACTTAGAAAATTCGGCTAAGGGGAAATATTAGCTAGTATGTTGAATTCAATTCGTGATTTCATACACATGTGACTCTAATGTCTAATGTATATATGGGCTAAGTACCTTGAGCTTCTCTTTTGATGTTCGAATGAATTGTATTAAATTGCTTGATGTGATTAAAATGCGTATGACCATTGTGTATTTGAGCTAAAAGGGTGGCCATATGACCTATCAAACTCCTTGTCATATTCGGCCATAAGCTAGCAAAATGAGACTTTAATGAGTTAAGTTTGTTTGAATTAGCTCAAGAGCTTAGAGGACCCCAGTTGGATAAGGGAAAGGAAAAAGTGGTCGAGTAGCCATCGGAATCGTTCGACAACATCCGAGGTAAGTTCTTGAGTAAAAGAGCTTAAATTATGATTTGATTAGATCATGTTTTAAGCAAACCAAAATCATGCTCCTTGTGTGTGGCTATTGAGCCGAAATTGCAAGAATGACAAGTGTCTTGTGTTTGAGTTTTGCTAACGAAAACGAAATACGAATGTGCCATGATTTATTGTTAAATGTGCATGGTTATTTGAATGATGTCCGGGCTAAGTCCTGAAGGCTTTGTGCTAAGTGACCATATCCGGACTAAGATCCAAAGGCATTTGTGCGAGTTACTAAATCCGGGTTAAGTCCCGAAGGCATTTGTGCGAGTTACTAAATCCGGGTTAAGTCCCGAAGGCATTTGTGCGAGTTACTATAACTGGGCTATGTCCCGAAGGCATTTGAACGAGTAGCTATATCCGGTTAAATTCCGAAGGTACGTGATTTGGGAATGAATGATCTTGCTGTAAAAATTTCAGTTAATACGCTTGAAACATCCCAACATTGAGGTATGTTTCGTATGTGCTTTGAATTAGTTGAGCCCTTACAAATAAGTATTCGCTCAGTTGATAAATGAGCTACCGGCCTTTGGCTAAGTTGATCTTTGTGTATGAATAAAAGGGTTGGTAATGTGAAGTAAGTATGATATTGAAAAATTGTGCATATGAAATTATCCGTTTAGTACATGAATGCTATACTTTTGTTGTGCTGGAATCCCTTGCTCAAAACTTACTAAGCATAAATTGCTTACTCCGTCTCCTTGATTCTCTGTTTTATAGATTTTGGTTCTCCAGCTATCGGACTCGGGATTTTGAAGTCAAGTCGCCCACACTATCAAAGCCCCCCCTTTTTGGTACAATTTTGGTTGAACTTCGAAATGGCATGTATAGGACTACCCTTTTTGTTGGGGGTCATGGACCCTTTGGACTTGTATAATTTTGGATAGCCATGCGAAAATGGCTTATATATGTTTGAGTATAATGTTATAATCATTTGGTATGGATATGGTTATTGAGAGGTGTGGATATGCTTAACAAGGATTGGCCATGGGAATGGTTAATCACTATCATAATTTGTGCTATTTATGCTAAAAGGGTTAGTTGAATCATGGAAACTATGAAATAGGTAAAGTCTACCTTAAAGGCAGATGCTGACAGCATCAGTGATGTAGATTTGGAAAATCACTAAAAATAGTAGGAAGGGAATTAAATAGTGAATAAATTATGTAAACGAACCTTGATGAATCTATTTTCATAGGAAAGTAACGAAACGATCATATGGACAGTATGTTAAGAGATATTCAGGTTCTCGTAAGACAGGGCCAGAACGGTTTCTGGATTCCCTGTTTCGACTTTGGAAATTCATTATAAATTAACCAGAGATAGTTAGGAGTCATGCCATATATGTATAGATTCCTCTTTGAGTCTAGTTTCTATAAAAAAAACGACATCAGTATTAAAGCTCTGTACAGGGAGATATCCAAGTCGTAATGCGCAAAGGTCAGTGTAGTCGATCCCTGTAACATGGGATACTTTGACTAATAAACTTTACTAATTGGCCCAACCAAAAATTCTAGAAAAAAATTGTAGATGGGATATGAGTCTAGTTTCAGGGAAAATTTACAGAACTGGATTCCGAGTTTCTGAACTCAAGATATGATTTTTAAAGCGACTAGTACGCAGATTGGCAGTGTCTGGGAAATTTGTTTATAAGTGGTTAAAGTCTGTTAACACCTCGTGTTCGACTCCGGTGACAGTCTCGGGTTCGGGGTGTTACAATACATACCAATATTTACAAGCCAAGTCTCAGGGCTAATCACATCACAAAACATACCAAAATGACACCAGCCTATACATGCCATATACCATATATGCAACTCTCAAAAGCGTACCAAAATATATGTCCGATAGTGTGATTGAGTCGCTGATGATAACCAGATCTGAGCTAGATTTATAGCACTGCAAAACAGAGAACATTTCACACAGTAAGCTTTAATGCTTAGTAAGTTCGTGCTAAATATTATCAACTATTTAATATGCAAATCATCAATTAATAAACACTTTGTCACTTTCATATCATCATTCAAATCTACTCCATGACCAATTATTATGTATATACAAATTCATCAACTTCATACACATAGTATTGACTACCACAATGGTATCATACGTACCTGTACTTTCCCATATGTATCTATTTCATTCATACCTTTTCGTTCATCACATTAATTCATTTAGAAATCTTTCAAAGCTCTAAGAATTTGCACACTTAGTGCATCAGTGATTAGCCGAACCTGTAACAATCTCGCACACTTATTGCCATTTCAATAAACCGAAGCTATCTCGATATCGCACACTTAGTGCCTCATATAGCCGAAGCTATTCCAACTCACACACTTAGTTCCATTTGCAGCCAAAACTATTTCGAACCGCACACTTAGTGCCGAACATAATCGATTATCATCACGCTCAAACTGTAATCAATATCTATACAATTTCGCATTATCAAAGCATTAAAACATAACTATAACATCATTTATCACAAACGAACTTACCTTGTACTTGAAATTGACGATTCAGATCGTTTACTCGATAATCTTCGACTTCCCTCAATCTAAATCTAAATTTTACCCTAGTTCATATAAGCCCACACATTTCATTTATTTCACATTTTAGTCCCTCAATTTCTCATTTTCATAATTTAATCCCTAATATGCATTTTTACTTAAAATCACTTTACAAAACATGTATATCAATCACTAAGCTTTCATATTTCATCATTTAACATCACAAAACTCATGAATTCATCAATGGCATCTCATCAAATTATCAATAATTTCATGAATTTAAGCATGGGCTAGTTAGAACACTTAACAACGATCATAAAAACGTAAAAATCATAAAAAATTAAGCTCGAATGTTTACCTAATTCACTTAAATATAACCGAACCCTAGTTGAGCTTCAACCTTTCTTTTTCTTTTATATTTTCGGCAAGAAAAAAAAAGAACCAATTTGATGTTTTGTTTTAATTATAATAACATAATATTTTAATTACTAAATTAACCTTTTTCATTTCATTTAAAATCCACCAACTCATGTATAATTTTGTCCATACATTAATTCATTGGTATAATTGCATCATAAAGACCCCACATATATAAAGGCATGGCAATTTGGTACTTTAAGAAATAGAAGGCCACTTTTACATTTTACGCGATTAGTCCTTTTTGGAAATTAAGCACTCAAGCAATAATATTTCCACACGAAACTTTTACACATATTAATTCACATATTATAAACACTAGAAATGACCTCAGTTTGTGGTCCCAAAACCACTATTCTGACTAGGGTCTAAATCGAGCTATTACAATGATAAATCTGACTGTATCTCGACTTCGGTCAAGGAAATAACATGTGAAGGGTCAGATCTTTATCTTCATAGCTTCGATGCGTGAAATACATTGTGAATATTTTCTAATTCAGTTGGCAATGACAATCTATAAACAACCAGCTCGATATGCTCGATAATCTCATACGCCCAATGAATCTCGAAATTAACTTGCCTTTTCTGCCAAATCTAAGTATTGTCTTCCACAGAGACACTTTCAAAAACACTCGATCCCCGATCTGAAACTCAATATCTTTTGTTTCAAGTCTACGTATGACTTTTGACGATCTGACGTTGCTTTTAGACTTTCACGAATCACTTTCACTTTCTATTCAGTCTTTTTAATAATATCGACCCTGTGAATCTTATTCTTGCTGAGCTCAGTCCAATAAAAAGGTGTTCGGAATTTATGACCATACAATGCTTCGTACGGTGCCATTTTTATACTCGATTGAAAATTAATATTATTGCAAATTCAATCAATGACAGGTATCATTCTCACGTACCTTTAAACTCAAGAATGAAACATCTCAACATATCCTCTAGTATCTGAATATCTACTCGGATTTTCCATCCATCTGTGCATGAAAAGCAGTATAGAAGTGTAGCTTCGTACCTAGTGTATCTTGTAGTTTCTTCCAAAACTGCGATGTAAATATCGGATCTCTATCTAAAACAATAGAAATAGGTACTCCGTGCAATCTCACAACCTCAGAAATGTACAACTCAGCTAACTTATCAAGCGAATAATCCTTTCATACCGGAATCAAATGAGCCAATTTGGTCAGTCTATAAACAACCACCCATATCACATCTTTCTTACTGGAAGACAGGGGCAAACCCGATAGAAAATCCATAGTGATTTTGTCCCATTTCCACTCAAGAATCATAATCGGCTGCAATAATCCAGATGGTACCTGACGCTTAGCTTTGACTTGCTAAGAAATTATACATTTTGAAATAAATTCTAAGATATCACGCTTCATACCAGGCCACCAGTAAAGCTGTTTTAGATCGTTATACATTATCGTACTTCTCGGATGAATAAATAACCGACTACTATGAGCTTCATTTAAAATCACCTAAATTAACTCTAAATTTCTCGGAATACATATTTGACCTTTGAATCTTAAACAGTCATCTGAATCAACTTGAAACTCTGAATCAAGGTCTGAATCACAATGGGCTCGTTTTGCTAACATTTCATTATCAACTTTTTGAGCTTTACAAATATGTTGTATAAATAATGGTTTCGCTTTGAACTCAGCTAAAATCGAGCCATCATCAAACAAAGTCAATTAAGTATTCATTGCACGCAAAGCAAACAATGATTTTCGGCTTAATGCATCAGCAACAATATTTGCTTTTCCTAGATGATAGTCAATCACTAGCTCGTAGTTTTTTAGCAATTTTAGCCATCTTCGCTATCGTATTCAATCTTCTAGTCATTAGATATTTCAAACTCTTGTGATCTGAATAAACATGACATTTCTCGCCGAATAGATAGTGGCGCCAAATCTTCAATGCAAATACAATGGGTGCTAACTCTAAATCATGCGTCGGGTAATTCTTTTCATGTGGCTTCAACTATCTCGAGGCATATGCTATGACTTTACCTTCTTGTATCAAAACACAACCTAGGCCATTTAACGATGCATCACTATAGATCACAAATTCTTTGCCTGATTCTGGTTGTATTAATACAAGAGCTTTAGTCAAAAAACCTTCAGCTGCTCAAAACTTTTCTAACATTTCTCGGACCATTCAAACTTTACATCTTTTTGAAGCAATCTCGTCAATAGAGTTGCAATCATCGAAAAGACCTTCACAAATCGTCTATAATAGCTGGCAAGTCCCAAGAAACTACGAACTTTAGATATGTTTCTCAGAGTTTTCTAATCCAATATTGCTGAAATCTTACTCGGATCTACTCGAATACCCGATGCTGACACAATATGCCCTAGAAAACCAACTTCACGCAACCAAAATTCACATTTACTAAACTTTGCAAAATGTTTTTTATCTCGCAAAGTCTGTAACACTATTCTCAAATGCTCGGCATGTTCGGATTCATCACGGGAATAAATCAAGATGTCATCTATAAATATAACAAAAAATCTATCCAAATACGGTTTGAAAATCAGATTCATTAGGTCCATAAAAATAGTAGGTGCGTCCATTAGTCCAAAAGGTGCAACTAAAAACTCATAATGTTCGTACCTCATTCGAAAAGCAGTTTTCGACACATCAGAGTCTTTAACTCACAACTGATAGTAACCTGAACTCAGATCTATCTTTGAAAACACTGTAGCCCCTTTTAATTGATCAAATAACTCACCAATTCGTAGTAATGGATATTTGTTCTTGATCGTCACTTTATTGAGCTGTTATTAATCTATGCACATTCTCATAGTTTTGTCTTTCTTTTTCACAAACAAAACCGGTGCACCCCAAGGTGAGAAGTTCAGCTTTGCAAAATCTCTATCTGTCAGTTCTTGCAACTGAGCTTTCAATTCATTTACTCTGTTGGAGCCGTTCTATACGGAGCTATCGATATAAGTGTTGTACCTGGTATTAACTCAATGGCAAACTCAACCTCTCGAATTGGTGGCAAACCTAGTAACTCCTCAGGAAACACATCTGAATACTCACACACAACTGGTACTGATTCGATCTTCTTTTCAGTCACTTTCGTATAAGTACATAAGCTAAATAAGCTTCACAACTCTTACTCACATATTTTTGAGCTAACATCGAAGAAATCAGTGCTGACAAACCATTCAAATCATTAGACTCAATCTGAATTATCTCATTATTCTGACATATCAGATCAATCATCTTTCATTTGCAGTTTACTATCGCATCATGCAGTGTTAACTAATCCATACCCAAAATTATATCAAACTCGTCAAATGTCAACAACATCAAATCGGTGGAAAAAGATGAATCTCAAATCATCAACAGACAATTCTTGCATACTTTATCAACCAATACATATCTGCCTAAGGGGTTCTGTAATAGCCCAAAATTGGGTCTAGTTGGAACAGAGGTTTTGGGACCACAAAATCTGAGATAGAAATAATTATTTTATGATTATTTTGAGGTCTATGATATGATTGCATGATTGTGTGAAATTTTCGTGAAGAAATTCTATGCATAAAGTGCTCAATTTGAAGTTAGGAACTAAATTGAATAAGTTGCAAAACTTGCATTCTAGAAGTTTCTAGTATGAAATTGCTTTGAAATATTAATTAGGAGGTATTAAATAGCAATTTGACCAATTTCTAAGTGATGGACAAAAATTGGACATGGATGGAATTTTTGAAAGTTTAGTAAGGAAGGGCATTTTGGTCATTTGGTAATTAAAAGAAATAAAAAAGGAAAATAAAGCCAAAATTGACTCATCTTTTTCATGGAGGCCGAAATTAGCATGGGGGAAGCCATGGCTATGGTTTTCAAGCATCCAAGCTCAATAGTAAGTCCGTTCTAACCCCGTTTTTCAAGTTCTTTATGTTTTTAGAATCTCGGTAATTTGATTAAGCTTATTCTACCAATAATTTAAGCTAGGGTTCATATTGGGAAAAATACTCATAGGTGAAATGTGTTTATTTTGCTGTTTTATGTTAGAATATCAGGTTTTAAATTATGTTAGACAACTTGTGCTACTCGGTTTTGAGTGAAAACGAGTAAAAGGGCTTAATCGGTAAAAATATCTAATAGTCATAAGAATATGTTAGAGTGAGAATTTGATGTTGCCATAGAAGGGAACAGTGATCAGCATGTCATAAAACATAAGAATAAGGGATGAAGTTTAATTCCCGAGCCTAGGGGCAAAAGTGTAAATATGCAAAAGTTTAGGGGCAAAATTATAATTTTACCAAAGTTTGAGTTAAGGACGGTTTTGAATAGTACATTAATTAAATAAGTAAAATATGATGTTTTAGATCGCGAAAAATGAGATTTGAACCTAGAATGATAGAAAAATAAAAAATTGGGAAAGTTAGTAAAATGGCTGTTTTAGTATCGAGGTAAGTTCATATGTATAATAAGCATTAATTTATGCATGTTTCAATGTAAAATTTATATATTTATTATAATTTCCGAGGTGTTGAAAGTATGTAAATTGGTATGATAATAATATAGCAATAATGCTGTAATTTATGTTTGAAAGTTAAATTTAGTGAATTAATTGAATTATGTTGAATTAAATGATTATGGTGCCAAGTTTATGAATTGATTTAAAAATATGTCTATGGTACATGAAGTTCAATGAATTATCATACATAAATGTGATTTCTATGATTATGGATATTATGGAAAATTGTAAGTTCATATGATTTTTAATAAGGCAATGTGTAATTTAATGTTATTGCCTTGATATTAAATGAGATGTAAGTTTATAAGTAAGTAATACATCAATATTACTTGTATTATGATATTTTATAATAATATTGGAAATATGTTTGTGGATAATGACTTGATTGGTGAAATTGTTGGAAAAGAGAGAGAAATCCCGGTTGAACATTCGGAAAGATTGAATAATATAGATGGAACGTAGCTAGGTCACATGTATGGTGCTGAGTGCACATCATGTCTACAAGAGAGCTACAAGACATTATGATGTAGCTAGGTCGCATGGGTGATACTATGTGTACACCATGTAGACAAGAGAGCTACGGTATATATGTAGCTAGGTCGCATGCGTGGTTCCAGGTGAAGGACACCATGTACACAAGAGAGCTACGAGATAAATTGGCTAGGTCACATGGGAGGTACTGAGTGTTCACCATGTGTACAAGAGAGCCGAACTATATGATGGGTGGAGCTATGTGTTGAAACCACCAAGTATCGAGGATTGATCCGAAGTGTTCAACGGGAGACTCTCTATGTAATGCTTTGTGAGTTTTGTGATGAATAAGTTCAGGAACTTGGTTATGTGAATGATGTGTTCATTAAGTGAACAGGATGTGGTAAGGTTATAAACAAGTATGTTAACATGAGGATGATTTATGGTGACCTTGTGATCATGGGCCTATACTTGTGATGTATGAAATGTGGTGAAAATGATTTGTGATATGTATGTTAAAATGAAGTTAATACAAAGAAAGTGTGAAAGAGTGAATTAGCAATAAAACTGTTTTGGACAGTAGTAGTGACATGAATTTGAAAAATCGCAAAAGCTAGTATAAATTGAATCAGAGACTGAATGAGATATAAAATTAAAGATTAATGTGTCTATTTTCATATAAAAGAGACAGAGAAAGAAAAGGAGTTCTATATTTTGAGATATTTATATTTTTGTGAGACTGGTTTAGAATGATTACGTGATCCCCTATTCTGACTTTGGAAAATCACAAAAATTTGGATAAAAATAATTAGAGGCTTAAACTTATATTTTTAAAATAACTAATGAGTCTATTTTCAAGATAAATCAACAAGAACATTATCCGAGTTTTGTACTATGAGATAATTAATTTTTAGTGAAGAGAGGTCAGAACTATCAGAAAGTGAAACAGGGGAAATTTTAATGAATAAACTGTACTAATTGGATAAACCAAAAATTATGATAATTTTATGGTGTAAAGATATGTAAGTCGAGTTTCAGGGGAAATTTACGGATCTTAATTTGGAGCTCTGTAGCTCGAATTATAAATAAGTAAGTGACTATGATTCGTGTGGACAATTTGATGTGAGCATTTATTAGTAAATTGTGAAATCGTACTTACAAGAATGCTATATACATTAAGGATGTGGAATGGAGAGGAGGATGAGAAAAATAAATATATGTGGAATACATGGAAACTATGGTATATGAAATATTGATATAATGAAATAAATGATATGTGTTTATAAGAAAACAGAAAGAGAATGATATGTATCATGACATGTATATATATATGACTAGTCTCAATGTAATGCTTGTTGGGTATGGAGTTGAATTGAAATGTTTCAGGCAAACATGTTATTTTGCGCATCTGAATTGTGGTATTTTATAAAGATATAATCTAGTTTTAAATATGAATGCTTGATGATTAAGCTGAAGATATTTGGTAAGATGATAATCTTGGTATAAATGTATAAGTGGTACTATAATAAACAAGGTAAAATGGTATGAGAGACACGTGTATGATGACATACAAATGCTATGTTTGTGGTTTAATTGAGAATATTTAATCATTAAATGAATACCATGTTATATGCTTTTGATTTTGTATAAGTGTGTAAGAGATTAAAGTTGACCAAAGCTTGGAAAATAGCCTAGGTATATTCCACACAGGTAGAGACACGACTATGTGTCTCAGCCGTGTATGGAACACGACTTTGGGACACGGGGGTGTGGAGCCTTAAAGCATGAAATTTCCAAGATTTTTATAAGTCTCGGTTTAGTCCCGAACCCTTTCTAAAGTATGTTTTGGGCTTCGTAGACTCAAATAAGGACTATGTGTAAGTGAATGAATGTTTTGATATATGAATGAAATTTTATGGCTCGTATTTTAGTTTAATGTTTTTATGTTTGTCCGGTAATGTCTTGTACCTTATCCCAGCCTCAGGTACGGGTAAGGGGTGTTAGAGGTTCAATACTCTAACCACAAATTTAGTAGGCTCTATAGGCAGAGTCTTATTGGATACTAAAGTCACACATACATAAGAATGAGTCAATCCAGGATCTATCAATGCAATTACAGTAGTATCATAGATAGTAAGAGTACCGATAATAACATCTGAAGAGGAAGCTTCTTTATGTGCATGAATAGAATAAGCTCTTGCAGGTGCGCGGGCTTCAGATCTTATAGCTGTGCCTTTACTCATTCTCTGGCTATCACTCACTGTAACACCCCCAAAATATATTAGCTCTTTATTTTTGTATGTTTTGTTGCTTAAGCATGTTCCTTTTCCAATGGTTGAGTGTCCTAAGAGGTGCTGGAGAGGTCTTGAGTTCAAGCCTTGGCTTGTACAAAATTTTGGTTTTTGTTGCATTAAACCTGTCTCTGGTTAGTTGGTTTTTTAAATTAAGTTGGGTAAAATGTGGCATAAGGAGCTTGCTAGGTCTAGTGGAAAGGGGCGTGTGGATGATCTTGGAGGTCCTGAGTTCGAGCCATGTTGCGCACAAGGATGATCTTTTTACTACTGTGCCGTGGAAGTGTCCTAGGTTAACCGAAGTTGGAGTATTTGAACGAGTTTGAATGGGTGGTTGTGAGAGAGAATCTAGGAGATAATGGAGGGATTTGGATAGTGATCAGGTTGAGTGATATGTAGATAGATTTTAAAAGATTTGTAGGGAGTTGGGGAGTGAGGAGGTGGAGTACTGAATGGGGATTGTGGCTTTCAGGAAGTTCGGCTAAGGGTCGTGCTCAAGAGCCATTGGTTTTTGGTTTTTTCTTCTTTCTTTTCTCTTTTTGCCGAATAGTGTTGGGGGTTTTCTTTCGGGTTTTGCGTTTGCTCATCGACTTTTACCAATTAGCTCTCTCACTTTTTGCACTTTTGGGATTTGACAATTGTGCTCTCGAGTTTTCTTTTCGGGCCGATTTCTCCATCTTCCCTCCCTCTTCTAGTTGTTGGTGATCGAGTAACCTTATTCTCTTTTCTTTCTATACCTCTTTCTTCTGCTAATCGTTTCTCTTACCATATTTCCTTTATTTTAATCCTTTGCCGAATACTCATTCTTTTCTCTTCTCTCCTCTTGTAGTCTTTTCACCATTTGGTACTGTGGCAATATCGATATTACCTTTTTTCCCTATCTCTGCTTTCGACTTTTGCAACTAATTATTGGAGCGATCGGTATGTGTTTGTTTGCTTACTGTTCTTTTCTTTTCTTGATGTAAAAATCTCCTTAACACCTCATTTACTGTCGTCTATGGCTATATTCGTGTGGGTACTGAACCTTGCCTCTGTTGTTTTGGATTCTCACTTAGGGAATAGGGTCGACTGTCCTTTTTCTCACAGTCGATTTCATGTTCTTGGTAAGTGATTATATTGGTTCAATCCTTATGTGATCAATATCGATATAGGTTAATGGAATTCTGTTATATGCAGATTAGTCAAGGAGTTTGTATTCAGCCTTTGTCAAACGGTTCATTCAGAGCTAATCTCACTTTCGTAATCAAGGCAAGTTTTGGGTGTTATTTCAGGTTGGAGAACAGTAAGGGTGATAACTATAGAACCGAATGATTAACGGAACATCATGATTTAATGTAGCTTGGAGGAGCGCTTGGGTTGGTCACACGTTTCGTAACAGGTGTGTAATCACACTATCTTTAGCAATAGATCGGAAAAAGTTAGAAATGTTCGACTGTTGACACTTCACGAGCGTAGGCTCACACGTGTGGTGAGTCGAATGTCCAAAATGTGGGCATTCAATCGAAGAGGCCACCATGAACGATTTCATGGCTTAGGCCGATTTGGGCCACGATAGGCTCCACACAGCCTCATGGGCCCCACATAGGCAAACCACATGGATGTGTGGAGATTGTTAGGCCGGCTATGTGGTTTGCACGGCCAAGGCCATTACTTAGCTTACTCGGCCACACGAGTGTACGGGCCCACGTGGGCCGTAATATGGGCTTGGGCCCATTTTTACTGTTTAACTGTTAAGGTTGCACGTGTCGTATAAGACGACTATGGACCTACTGTTGGGTTGGTAAGTATGCCTAAACCCTAATTTATGAAATGACTGTTATACCCTTATAAGGTAAATTACGATTATACCCCTATGTGATGTATGACTATTTGAGCATGCCATATTTATCGTATGTACACTTATATTACGTTACATTGCATGAGGTGGGATATATATTATTGGAGGAAGTGTAATAAAAGGCTATAAGTCTGTTAGTGGCAGCTCTGTTGCGACCATTGTTAGTGCCGAAATCGGTACTTTATTCTGGAGAGTAGGGATGGGTGGGTTGATTTATTCCCCACATGGAGTGTAGGGCCAGACGGACTGGAGTGTAGAGGATGGTGAGTAGGATCATTTTATGCATTACTGATACTGAACTGATATGGGCTAAGGCCCACCCTGATATTGCTACTAACATGGACTTAAGCCCAGACTGTTGAACACTGTTTGTGTGACTATTTATTAAATAGGGATTACACACTGAGTTTCAGACTCACTTTTTATGCTTAGCTGCGCAGGTAATCTTTAGGCGGGCCGCTGTTGTGAGGGACTCAGAGACAGTCACACCACTGTTTATATTTTCGTAATGAATTTTCAGTAAGAGTATCTTTATTTGGGGTATTTTATGTAATAAGGTCGTTTGAAGTTTTATTATTATTTGGGGATTTTATTTATATCTATTAGCCGTAGGACGCAGGTTTTCAAAAACAAGAGTAAAAGATTTTCAACTATCAAGCTACGCAACTTGATTTAAAAAGCTTACGCAACGATAATGTTTATAAGTAATATAAAAACCTAGTACGAGACATGTTTTACTAAACGAACCTGTATTTTGGGCAAATGAACTAAACGAGTTGGTTTACAAAAGAATCACAAACAAGGTTATTTACGGAAACGAGCTTTTCTATTTAATCTACACTTTACCAAAGCCCACCTTAATGTGACATCACAGATATGGCCCTAACATCTAGGCCAAGTTAGAGCTAGGTTGCAAAACTAGGTTGTGGATTTTGATTTTTCTAAAAACGTAAAATTTTTCAAAAGGGACTGTTTCAAATGGTTTTTGGAAGTAATACTTTTGAATGTGTGGTCTACTGAGACTGCGGTGCCAATTCTGTAAGTTCTCTGGAACTTCTGTTTGATTTAACTAAAATTAGATGATCGTAGATGATAGACGGTACTGTAACCCTTATTAGGGGAAACCTAAAATTGTAGTAAGACTATATTCTGCGAAAACAAACAACTCTAAATTATTGATGATATTTTTCATAAAACATCCGCTAATAAACACTGGAACCATAAAACTGATGCATAAAATTGTAATACAGATAACACACGAATCGACTATGAGCACTAGAGGTACTCATGGAAGGGGTACTAGAGGCCGCAGTGGAGGCCGTGGAGGTGCTCAAGCTAGATCTTCGGCTTCGTAGCCATATGTCTAACATTGAGGCAAGAGAGGCTCCGGATTCACCTATAACCGAGACTAGGTCACATGATCAGGTGGTTGGGAATGACGCACTATCTTAAGCTATGCTGCAGATTTTGGAAAGGGTCACTGGGCCTAATACTGGTAATATGGGTCGTGGGTCGGTGACGGAATGACCTAGGTCTAATAGGGCCGAGATCTTTAGGGGTATCACTGGAGTTGCCCCTAATGTGGTTGAATATTGGATAGAGGCCACAGAGAGGATCATGGATGACCTCGACTGCATCCTAGAGCTGAAACAAGAAGGTACAGTGTCGTTGTTGAGAGATGAAGCCTATCAGTGGTGACTTACTGTGAAAGAGGGTACTCAGCTCGATCGATTAACTTGGGAGTTTTTCAAGAATGCATTCCAAGAGAAGTATGTGGGCACTAGCTATAAAGATGCTCATAGAAAGGAGTTTCTAAATCTAAGCTACAGGTACAAGTCCGTGGCTGAGTATGAGGCAGAATTTTTGCAATTGAACCGCTATGCGCGAGGCATGGTGGCCATTGAGTAGAAGCCCTGTGTATGTTTTGAGGATGGCTTCAAAGATAATCTGTAAGTTTTGATAGCTCCACAGAGGGAGCGAGATTTTGTAGTGTTAGTAGAAAAGGCAAAAATCACAGAGGATGTGAAGCGTACTGAGCACCAAAATCATGAGAAGGATAATGGGTGAAACAAGAGGGTTTGGAAGCCCTCAGGTTCAGCTATAGGGCCTAAGAAAAAGGCCAAGGTTGATGGGCCAACTAGAGTTAGGGCCCCTATTGCTACTTTTGGGTCACAGCCTTGTATAGTTTGTGGGAAACCCCATCAAGGAGAGTGCTGGGTACAGACGGAGGCGTGTTTTAGGTACGGATCTATGGAGCACCATATTAGGGATTATCCACGGAGGCCCGATCAGATGCAACCTACTGGTGGGGGTACTGTTCAGCCACAGAGAGGTTTTCAGTAGCTGGTGAGGGGTCGTGGTCAGGCTAGAGGTGGAAATGGTATGAGCCGTAGTCATGGAACATTGGGTAGGGGTGCTGGTCATACTAAGGTGAGGCAGCCAGCACTGGTTTATGCTACACGTCACCGACAAGATAGAGACGCCCCAGATGTTATTATGGGTACGTTTTTTACTCATCAGGTACCTTACATTGCATTGATTGATGTTGGTTCCATGCACTCTTATATAGTATGTACTGTGTCTGAGACTTTGGGTGTGATGTGTAAAAACATTACGAGTGACATTATCGTGTTGAGTCCATTAGGGCAGTCAGTGAGAGTGAACAAATCGGACGAATTTGGATTGTGCTGCTAAGTGGGTGGCCTAAAAACAATAGGAGGTGACAAAGTGGTGGTGGTTGGGGAGCGTCAAAATTATCTCTCAAAAGTGATTTCTGCACTTAGAGTGAAGAAGTTGGTTCATAAGGGTTGCGAGGCATATTTAGTTTATGTCAGTGCTACGGGTTCTGAGGTGTTGTCTATTAAGGATATCAGAACAATTAAGGATTTTTTGGATGTTTTTTCAGATGAGCTACCGAGGTTACCTCCTAACTGTGAAGTTGAGTTCGGGATAGTGTAACACCCCAAACCTGGCTCGAATCTGGCGTGTCACATTGAAGTTTTTTTCGAAAACCATGTTTCCATTAAAAACCCTTCTTAATAATTAAAAACTTATACCCTTTTTAAACCTTATTAGAAAACCTCAGCTGAACAACATTCTTAACAACCTTGTAAAAATCTTGGCAGTTGCGGAATCTTAATTTTAAAAATAATTGCAGATACGTGATGTTTTAAACAACAGAAGTTGCTTTGGAAAACCATGTTCTAATACTAGCAATTATAAGAACAATAAATAAAATTCTAAATTTGAAATCCAAAAAATTAGAACGGCTTTATTACAACCCACATAAAAACATTTAAAAGTAATAATCAAAACTGTAACATAAACAGTGCGTGTGGCTTCCTCTGAGCCCCTCGCAGCTCCGATCCGTCAAAGGTTGGAAATTACCTGAAAGGTTAATAAACGGGGTGAGTTTATGAAAACTCAGTGTGAAATCCCTTACTATATAAAAGGAACAGTCAGTCATATAAAAGAATTAAAAGTTTGGCCTCAGCCCTACTTACAGTTTCAGTATCAATTGGGCCTTAGCCCATTTTAACAGACAGTACCATATGGGCCTTAGCCCATTACTGAATAAGAAACATTATCAGAACTAGAATCACAATAAGAATCAGAATCAGAATCAGGTGACAGAATTAGAATCAGAATCAGTATCAGGTAACAGAATCAAAATCAGAATGTGAATGCAATCCTAACCCAATCCAGCTGTATACACCCCCGTACCAACCTTACACCATGTGGGGAGATTACTCGACCCACCCAACCGCTATACACCACAGAAATTGCAACGAGGCTGCTAGATATTGTGGCTAGGCCACCAGAACAGATATATATATACGTGGCAGAGCCACCAAATTGCAGCGAGGCTTTCAGATATTGTGACGAATTCACCAGAACAGATATATGTGGCAAGGCGACCAGATTGCAGCGAGGCTGCCAGAACGCTTCCTCCATCAATATAAACCCGTGTCCCATGCAACAGATATACATGTCATGGCATACAACATACGGAATCAGAATATCATGCCCATACTTGAATCAAACAGTCACATTCAAGTCATTCATATCACCAACATATATTTACAATCAAATCTGTCAACCACACAATCCAAGTCAGTCACTTGCCCACAAGGGCAAAACAGTCATTTAACACCCTAGGGGTAAAATGGTAATTTTATAAATCGAGGGTAAAACGGTAATTCTGTAAATCGAGGGTAAAACAGTAATTTTGTAAATCGAGGGTAAAATAGTAATTTTGTAAATCGAGGGTAAAATAGTAATTCTGTCAATCGAGGGTAAAACGATAATTCTGTAAATTGAGGGTAAAATAGTAATTTTGTAAATCGAGGGTAAAACGATAATTCTATAAATCGAGGGTAAAACGATAATTTTGTAAATCGATGTTAAAACAGTAATTCTTTCAATCGAGGTTAAAATGATAATTCTGTCAATCGAGGGTAAAACGGTAATTCTTTCAATCGAGGGTAAAACACTAATTTTGTAAATCGAGGGTATTTCAGTATTTTTGCAAACTGAGGGTATTTCGATAATTTTACAAATCAAGGATATTTGGGTAATTTTATAAACCGAGGATACTTTGGTAATTTTACAACTGAGGGTATTTTAGTAATTTGGTAAACTAAAGTATTCTAAACAGGGATAACAATACGAATGGGCCTAAAGCCCTTCTCGACCCAAATGGGCCCAAAGCCCTTCTCGGCCCAAATAGGCCCACACGCTCGTGTGGCCCTTTTAGCCCAAATCTAGCCATAGATATGAGATTCACCTAGCCTAGACCAATATTTACTACACAATCAAACAACTTATCCAATTGGGCCCGTAGGCCCATTGGTCCCACATGGCCCCTTTCGGCCCATCGCAGCCCGAAGTAGCCATCCTACAGCTAGAGTAGTGAGAAATACACACCTGATAGGAGACTGGAGTTAATCCACGCTCTGAGCATCTTAGCCGACGCCCAACCCAAACGAGCACGCCATAAAGTGAAAGGGATCAGCCAAGAAAGGTACCTTTACTCTACTCATTGTTCTCTATATTTAAAGCCAGCTTCGCATCCACTTTTATGTTAGCTTCCCGATGTGGGATCCCTCCATCATCAGAGTTTAAATTCAACACCAACTCTTGCCGCCCCCTGTTAGCAAAATAAATGCTCTTTGGTTGCCATGAGTTTCGAACCCTGGACCTCCTTGCCAACTCTATGACGCCACCTTCCTGCCTCTTATATGGCGCTACTTTGCCACTAGACCACAAGGCTTTTTGTGGCACAATTTCTCCAACAATATTCTTAAGGCCTACCTACTACACCTAGGGTTTGATTCACCTTAAACCAAAATTTTTGCTAGAGTCTAGGTTTGAACCCAGGACTTCTCCAACACTTCTCAGCACACTTAACCACTAAAACAAGCCTTCATTAACGAAATTTACATGCACAACAGAATATTATAAGCTGCCTTCAAATGCTTCCATGCTTAAGGTCCAAAACTTCTAGGCCCAAATTCAGGGTGCTACAGATAGAGCTTTTGCTTGGTACACCTCCAGTGTCTATTGCCCCCTATAGAATAGCATCGAAGGAGCTCGTAGAGCTTAAGGCTCAAATTCAGAAGTTATTGGATTGAGGGTTCTTCCCCCCAAGTGTGTCTCCGTGGGGAGCACCGATGTTGTTCATGAAGAAGAAAGATGGAACCATGCGTATGTGCATCGATTATCAGCAACTGAACAAATTGACTATCAAAAATAAGTATCCTCTACCGAGGATTGACGATCTATTTGACCAGTTTTGAGGAGCTTCGATTTTCTTTAGGATAGATCTCCGATCAAGGTACCACCAACTGAGGGTTAAGGAGACTGATGTATACAAGACAACATTTAGAACTCGCTACGGTCATTACGAGTTTCTAGTAATGCTGTTTGGGCTGACAAATGCATAGCTGCTTTTATGGATTTGATGAACCGAGTGTTTTAGCCCTATCTGGATTAGTTCGTAGTAGTGTTTATAGATGATATTTTGGCATATTCGAGGACCGAGGAGGATCATGATGCATATCTTCGGGTTGTTTTGCAGATTTTGAGGGAAAAGCAATTGTATGCTAAATTCAGCAACTGCGAGTTCTGGCTACGTGAGGTAACTTTCTTGGGTCACATGGTATCTTCTTAGGGATTAGGGTTGATCTTTAGAAAATTGAAGCAGTTCTAGATTGGAAGCAACCAAAGTTGGTGTCAAAGACTCGATGTTTTCTGGGTTTGGCATGGTATTATAGACATTTTGTTGAGGGGTTTTCGTTAATTGTTGTACCTCTCACTAAGTTGTTGCGTAAAGGTGTACCATTTAACTGGACTGATAAGCAGCAGGAAAGTTTTGAGAAGCTTAAGAAAGTTTTAAATGAGGCCCCTTGTGTTGATACAACCGGAGTCTGGGAAGGAATTGACGGTTTACAATGATGCATCACATGTTGGTTTGGGGTGCGTGTTGATACAAGAGGGTAGGGTAGTGGCATATCCGTCTCGTCAGCTTAAGGCGCCTGAAACGAACTACCTGAGACATGACTTGGAGTTGGCAACGGTGGTATTCGCATTGAAGATTTTGAGGCATTATCTGTATGGTGAGAAGTGTATTATTCACACGGATCACAAGAGCCTCAAGTATCTCCTCACCCATAAGGAGTTGAACCTTAGGCAGCGTAGATGGGTCGAGTTGCTTAAGGATTATGACTGTTCGATTGAATACCATCCTGGAAATGCTAATGTGATGGCCAATGCACTAAGCTGTAGGGCTACTGATTTGAGGGCGATGTTTGCTCATCTCAGCTTGTTTGATGATGGTAGTTTACTGGTTGAACTTCAAGTTAAACTGAGATAGGCTGAGCAGATTAAAGATAAGCAGGTGGATGATGAGTAGTTGGGTTCTCATTTCTGACAGGTTGAGAATGGGGAAACATTAGATTTTGGGCTGAATAGCGAAGGGGTACTTTATTTCTGTGGGAGAGTCTGTATACAGAGGGATACTGGTTTGAGGTGGTCTATACTACAAGAGGCATATAGTAGTCCTTACGCCATGCATCCTGGCAGAAATAAGATGTACCGAGACCTCCGGGAGTTATATTGGTGGCCAGGACTTAAGCGGGAAGTTACTGATTTTGTGAGTAAGTGTCTGACTTGTCAGCAGGTTAAGGCGGAGCATCAGTTGCCTTGGGGGTTACTTCAGCCAGTTAAGATTCCGTTGTGGAAGTGGGAGAGAGTGACTATGGCCTTTGTTAGTGGGCTACCCTTAACGCCTACTAAAAAGGATTCAGTATGGGTTATCGTAGATCGACTGACGAAATTTACCCACTTCATTAAAAAAGCTGGCTAAATTGTATGTATCCGAAGCTGTGAGACTGCATGGAGTATCGATTTCTATTATATCCAATAGAGATCCTCGCTTTATGTTTCAGTTCTGGAAAAAGTTGCATGAGGCACTGGGTAAAAGGTTGGACTTCAGTACTGTGTTCCATCCTCAGACAGATGGTCAATCAGAGAGGGTGATTCAAATACTGGAGGACATGTTAAGAAGTTGTGTGATTGATTTCTGGGGCAGTTGGGAGGATTTCTTACTGTTGGCAGAGTTTGCATATAACAATAGTTACCAGTCTAGCATAGAAATGGCACCTTATGAGGCATTATATGGTGGTAGGTGTTGTACACCTTCTTGTTGGACTGAGTTGGGTGAATGGAGTATTTTGGGCCCTGAGTTGGTTTCTGATACTGAAGACAAGGTCAGGTTGATTGGGGATCGGCTAAAGGCAGCTTCAGATAGACAGAAGTCTTATACGGATTTGAAGTGTAAGGAGATTGAGTTTTCAATGAGGGACTTGGTGTTTCTTAAGGTATTGCCGTAGAAGAAGGTATTGAGGTTTGGGCGGAAGGGCAAACTAAGCTCTAGGCTTATTGGGCCTTACCGTGTATTGAAGCGCATAGGACCAGTTGCTTTTCAACTTAAGTTACCTCCAGAGTTGGACCAGATTCATGATGTGTTCTAGTCTCTATGTTGAGGTGATATCGCTTTGATCCTACACACATCGTCTCGACTGAGGAGATTGAGGTTAGACCAGACTTGACTATTGAGGAGGAGCTGATTTAAATTTTAGACTACAATGTGAAAGTTCTGAGGAGGAAGTCAGTTCCATTGGTTAAGGTGCTATGGCGTAATCACAGTTCTGAGGAAGCCATGTGGGAACCTAGAAAGGTGATGCAACAATAATACCATCACCTATTTTGATCAGGTAAATTTCAAGGCCGAAATTTCTTTTAGGGGGTAGAGTTGTAATGCCCCAAAAATATATTAGATCTTTACTTTTGTATATTGTGTTGCTTAAGCATGTGCCTTTTCCAATGGTTGAGTGTCCTGAGAGGTGCTGGAAAGGTCTTAAGTTCAAACCTTGGCTTGTACAAAATTTTGGTTTTTGTTGAGTTAAACCTGCCTCTGGTTAGCTGGTCTTTTAAATTAAGTTGGGTAAAGTGTGTCATAAGGAGCTTGCTAGGTCTAGTGGCAAAGGGCGTGTGGATGATCTTGGAGGTATTGAGTTTGAGCCATGTTGCGTACAAGGATGACCTTTTTGCTACTGTGCCATGGGAGTGTCCTAGGTTGACTGAAATTGGAGTGTTTGAATGAGTTTGAATGGGTGGTTGTGAGAGAAAATCTAGGAGATAATGGAGGGATTTGGATAGTGATCAGGTTGAGTGATATGTAGAGAGATTTTAGGAGATTTGTGGGGAGTTGGGGAGTGAGGAGGCAGTGTACTGAATGGGGATTGAGGCTTTCGGGAAGTTTGACTAAGGGCTGTGCTCAAGAGCCATCAATTTTTGGTTCTTTTTTCTTTCTTTTCTCTTTTTTCCGAATAGTGTTGGGGGTTGTCTTTCGGGTTTTGCATTTGCTCATCGACTTTACCAATTAGCTCTCTCACTCTTTGCACTTTCGGGATTTGACAATTGTGTCTATCGGTTTTTCTTTTGAGGTTGACTTCTCCGTCTTCCCTTCCCACTTCTAGTTATTGGTGACTAAGTAACCTTTTTCTCTTTTCTTTCTATACCTTTTTCTTCTGCTAATTGTTTCTCTTACCATCTTTCCCTTCTTTTAATCCTTTGTCGAATACTCATTCTTTTCTCTTCTCTCCTCTTATTGTCTTTTCACCATTTGGTATTGTGGGAGTAGAGATATTACCTTTTTCCCTATCTCTACTTTCGACTTTTGCAACTGATTATTGGAGCAATCAGTAGGTGTTTGTTTCCTCACTGTTCTTTTCTTTTCTCGATGTAGAAATCCCCTTAACACCTCATTTATTGTCGTCTATGGCTAGGTTCGTGTGGGCACTAAACATTGCCTCTGTTGTTTTGGATTCTCACTTAGGGAATAGGGTCGACTGTCCTTTTTTTCACAACAGATTTCACGTTCTCGGTAAGTGATTATATTGGTTCAATCTTTTTGTGATCGATATTGATATAGGTTAATGGAATTCAGTTATATGTAGATTAGTCAAGGAGTTTGTATTCAGCCTTCGTCAAATAGTTCATTCAGAGCAAATCTCACTTTCGCAATCAAGGCAAGTTTTGGGTGTTATTTTAGGTTGGGGAATAGTAAGGGTGATTAACTCTAGAATCGATTGATTAACAGAACATCATGATCGAATGTAGGTTGGAGGAGCGCTTGGGTTGGTCACACGTTTCGCAACAGGTGCGTAATCACACTATCCTTAGCAATAGATCAGCAAAAGCCGAAAATGTTCGACTGTTGACACCTCACGAGCGTACGCTCGAACGTGTGGTGAGTCGAATGCCCAAAACATGGGCATTCGATCGAAGAGGCCACCATGAACGATTTCATGGGCTTAGGCTGATTTGGGCCACAATTGTTCGAAATGGGCCGTGTGGGCCCCACGGGCTCGTGGGCCCCCCACGAGCAAACCACTTGGATGTGTGGAGATTGTTGGGTTGGCTATGTAGTTTGCACGACCAAGGCCATTATTTGGCTTACTGGGCCACACGAGCGTACAGGCCTACATGGGCCGTAATATGGGCTTGGGCCTATTTTTACTATTTAACTGTTAAGGTTGCACGGGTCACGCGAGACGGTTGTAGACCTACTGTTGGGTCAGTAAGTATGCCTAAACCCTAATTTATGAAATACTGTTATACCCCTATGAGGTAAATTACTATTATACCCCTATGTGATGTATGACTATTTGAGTATGCCATATTTATCGTTTGTACACTTATATTATGTTGCATTGCATAGGGTGGGATGTATAATATTGGAGGAAGTGTACTAAAGGCTACAAGCCTATTACTGGTAGCTCTGTTGCAACCACTGTTAGTGCCGAAACCGGTACTTTATTCTGGAGTGTAGGGATGGGGGTCGATTTATTCCCCACATAGAGTGTAGGGCTGGACGGAGTGGAGTGTAGAGGATGGTGGGTAGGACCTTTTTTTGCATTACTGATACTGTACTGAATTGGGCTAAGGCCCAAATTGAATTGCTACTAACATGGCCTTAAGCCCAGACTGTTCAACATAGTTTGTGTGACTGTTTATTAAATAGGGATTACACACTGAGTTTCATACTCACCTTTCTGCTTAATTGTGCATGTAATCCTTAGGCAGGTCGGTGCTGCGAGGGACTCGGAGACGGCCGCACCACTATTTATAATTTTGTTATGAATTTTAGTGAGTCTTTTTATTTGGGGTATGTTTTATTATTATTTGGGGATTTTATTTATATTTGTTAGTCGTAGGATGTGGGTTTTCAAAAACAAGAGTAAAAGGTTTTCAACTATCAAGCTATGTAACCTGATTTAAAAAGCTTCCGCAACGATAATGTTTATAAGTAATATAAAAACCTAGTACGAGACATGTTTTACTAAACGAACCTATATTTTGGGCAAATGAACTAAACGAGTTGGTTTTACAAAAGAATCACAAACAAGGTTAATTACGCAAATGAGCTTTTCTACTAAATCTGCGCTTTACAAAAACCCACCTCAATGTGACATCACAGATGCGACCCTAATTGTCTAGGCCGAGTTTGGGGTGTTACACTCACATTACTCGTGTTTTTGGGTGGTCTACCTCTAACTGTAATGTTACTTAGCCTCTGTTCTGCACTGTATCATGCTCTGCCAACTCAAGACATTCACGAATGAAATGATCTAATGATCCACATTTAAAACAAGCTCGGTCATTCAATCTACAATTGTCGGGATGTCATTTACCACAATGTTTACACTCAGGTTGATTTTGTCTGACGTTACCAACACTAGCAATAGAGGTTGTTTTCGAACTCACAGGTGGTCTGTCTCGATCTCGTCTAGAGTAGCCCACAGTAGCCTTTGAACAGCTAAAATCATCTCGAAACTTCTTTGATGCCATCTGAAATGATTTACTCAATGATCTTTTTCTTACCTCTCGAGCTTTTGAGCTGGCTTTTCGTTTCTCTTTCCCGAGTTTCAAAGCTTACAAGCTCGTTTGACAAGCACAACAAACTCTTTTATTTCCAGAATACTGACTTACAAGTGAATATCTTCCTTCAAACGATCTAGAAATCTCTTGCACATAAATGCTTCGGTCGAGACACATTCTCGTGCATATTGACTTAATCTCACAAATTCTCGATTGTATTCTGTAATAGACTTACGGCCCTATTTCAACTCAAGTAACTCTTTGTGTTTCTTATCTATGAATCTTTGACTAATGTACTTCTTTCTAAACTCGGTCTGAAAGAACTCCCAAGTGACTCATTCTTTCAGAACCACAGATATTAACGTTTTCCACCAGTGATACACCATATCTCTTAGAAGTGAAACAACACATTTAAGACATTCATCAAGAGTACATGACATTTCATCAAACACTCAAATTGTATTCTCGAGCCAAAACTCAGCTCTCTCAGTATCATCATTAGTAGTAGCATGAAACTCTTCAGCCCCATATTTTCTAATTTTATCAACCGGATGCTTATCAATTGAATCGGATTCACAACTTGTGGCATAATAGGGGCCTCTGGAGGATTAGACGGGGGTAGAGGTTGTGGAGCAGCCGGATTAGTTCTAATATACTATGTGAACAACTCATGCATCATTTGGAAGAAGGCTTGCTTTGCCTCTCCCTCATGGCTACTAGATAAAAGTTTGGAATTAGATTGCACAGCCCCTTGAGCGGGAGCTGGTGCATTACTTTCCACGTCATTCGCTACGGCTCGAACGAAATCCATTTACTATATAAAAACACATTTTAGCTTTCAGGAATCATCACACTATCACAGTTGATATATATATAGCACGTATAGCTAGACTCTTACACGCTACGTTAGTCCTAGAATCGAATAAATCGTAGCTCTGATACTAATAAAATGTAACATCCTTGACCCGTATCCGTCGCTGAAATAGGGTGACGAGGCATTACCGATCATTTTACATCATTCACATACATATAAGCGTTCATAATCTTAATTTATTCAAATCATTCACAATGTCCCTTATATAGGTCTACAAGACTTAAAAACATGCTTAGAAAGGTTTAGGACTAAACTGATAAAAATTGCAAATAATGGGAAAATTAGAAAATTTTCATGATTTTAAGGGTCACACGCCCGTAACTAGAGAATGACTAAAGACACAACTGTTAGATCTAAAGTCTGCGCACCTGCCAAAGCTTATGCCATTAACGCTCGTGAAGAAGCTTCATCTTCTGATGTTATTACCAGTACTTTCACTCGCTATGATACTAGTGTTCTTGCATTGATTGATCCTGGATTGACTCAATCTTATGTATGTGAAACTTTAGTATCCAGTAAGACTTTGCCTGAAAAGTCTACTGAATTTGTGATTAGAGTGCCAAAGCCCTTAGGCAGATGTGTCTTGGTTGATAAAGTATGCAAGAACTGTCCGTTGATGATTCGAGATTCTTGTTTTCTGGCTGATCCGATGTTGTTGCCATTCGACATATTTGATATAATTCTGGGTATGGATTGGTTAACACTGCATGATGCGATAGTGAACTATAAATGAAAGAGATAGTTTTGAGATGTTAGAATGATGAGATAATTTGGATTGAATCTAATGATTTGAATAGGTTGCCAGTAGTAATCTCATCGATGTTAGCTCAAAAATATGTGAGAAAGGGTTGTTGTAACAGCTTGATTTCGACCTGATTCGGAACAGTGGTTTTGGGACCACGAATCTGAGTCAGAAAAATATTTTAAAATTATTTTCTATGTTTATTATGTGTGAAATTTTCGTGCTTTAGTTTTGTCGTTTGAGTGCTCGATTAAATAAAAGGACTTAATCGCGTAAAATGAAATTTTGGTGGTTAATTGTGAAAGGGTCGAATAGTTGTTGTCTTTTAAAATTGAGGCATTTATGTTGCAGTTATCCCATGATATAATGACATGGACGGTCATGACCTTAATATGTAATGGTTTTGTATTAATTAATAAAGGTTAATTTGGTAAAATGTATAATAACATATATTAAATAAAACATAAAATATAACATAAGTGTTCATACTTTGTTCTTGCCAAAACTAAAGAAAAGAAAAAGAGAAAATAAAGAGTTTAAGGGTTCGACACTATTGAAGCTTGATTCAAGATCAAGAACCAATAAAATCGGATTTGGATCGGGGGAAAACTAAAGTTGTCGACTAGTCGTCCCGTTCTGATTTTCATCGTCCGAGGTAAGTTTATATGCAAATAAGTGTTGTTAATTTTTAATAAATGTGAGATTTATATGCTGAAATGAAACATGTGAAATTATATATATGTTTGCCAAATGCAAATAAGCCTTGAAATTATGTTTGTGAATTTGTTTCGACGAGCTACGAAGTCCGAAAGCCCCGTACGAATTTTAGGAATAGCGAGGATACATATGTCATGACATAGGGTTTCTGATATGTGTTCTTGAGTAAGACTACGTCTGGGACGTTGGCATCGATATGTGGTTACGAGTAAGACCATGTTTGGGACATTGACATCGTATATGATTTGTGTAAGACTCTGTTTGGGACAGTGGCAATGATATGAGATAGCATGTAAGACCATGTCTGGGACGTTGGCATTGTTCTATATAAGTGATTATCCGAGTATCCTATTCAATTCTGACTGGTTCAACGGGGAATGATAAGTTGTGATCAAAGGTGTAAAAGGAGCTAAAACGAACAGGTATGAGTGAGTTGATTACCTATTTGAAAATAAGGTAAGTTGGCCATTTGATATGTGACGCAAATTATATAAGTTACTAATGTGAGTATATGTGTACAGGTGAAATATATTCAGCCCTATATTATGTATATGTATATGATGTTAAAATTAGATTCATGAGTATATGAGCATGTGTGTAAATATATTCGGTTATAAAATGATATTTTGTCTTTGATATTGAATAATACTTTGAATATATATAAATATGTACATTTGGTTAAGATGAGATTTATTTAAGAAAACATATGTTATATATGTAATACTAAGCTTGAGGTTAGATGTAATTATGATTGTATAATTTGGTTTGGTATAAACGAGTTAATTATGTCATTTAATTGTTTATTTGCTTATGACTTACTAAGCTTAAATAGCTTGCTGTGTTTTATGTTTGCCTCTGTTTTATAGATTTCGAGATCTAGTTACAAGCCCAGGGATCGTCAGCAAAGTTTATCACACTATCGACTGTTTTTATGTATTTTATAAGCTGAATTTTTGAACCTGTGGTATGTATAGGCTGGATTATATTGTGAAATGTTGGATTTTGGTTTATGTTTATATTAAGTAATGCAAAATTGCTAATATGCTATGAAAGTATGTGAAACTTTAGTTAAGTTTATATGTGTTATATGTATTGATAATGGTTGGTGAATTTGGATGTGGTTGATGAATCGGCCATGGTATATATTCATAAGTATGTTTGGTTGATTCGACTATGATTCATGCTAAGATAATATATACATGTGAACTTGGTTGATATGTTTGGTTAATGTTTTACATGTGATTTAGCATTAATGGATATTTGGTTAATGTTCGAACATGGTAAGAGTTTATTTTGATATATTTATTACATGATATGTAAGTTTTGTGTTTGGATAAATATATTTGTATTTGGTTAGGTGATAAAATATAAATGATGGCTATGAACTAGTTGTGATTCAGTAATAATAATCATGATTCGGCATTTGTATAAGTGTATAATGTTTTGATATGATATTTACGTATATGATAAGATATATTTGTAATGTATTTGATTTGATGTGTAAATTATGGTTGGTACATATGTATATTAATTCATTTCCATGGAAGGTTATACACATATGAAATGATAAGGTAAAATGAAGAAAATGTAACCTTGAACATAGCATGATTATTAGGTATGTTTATATTCGGGTAATGCTTTGAAATAAATGACCAAATGAATAGTGAATTTTGTATTGGTAAAACAAAAAGGTAATATGAGTTTTATATGATGCGTATATGTTTGGTTTGGTCAAAATGATATGATCATGTGTAATTGGTTTTGTGAGTAACTTATTGGTTTGGTTATATGAAATGTTTCATACATGTAAAGTAATAGGTAAAATGAAAGTAGACATTGAATAAAGCATTTGTATTTAGCATGTTTTATCTTTCGGTTATTACATTAGAAATTGACTATATGAAAAGTAGTTCATGCTATAAGATAACCAAATGGTTATATGTGAATCTAACAAATTGTTTTGTGCTTTGTGTATTAATGATTCAAGATTTATGAAACTAAAGCTATAAATGTATGTTTTCGAATTTAATCTGAATGATTGTGTGAATGAATGAAAGCTTGTATTTTTTCCAGTAATGCCCCGAAACCTATTCAGAAACTCTTTCCTCTGGTCATTCACATAACTAGCACCCACATATTTTCCTTGGAATGAAGTCTTGAAAAAATTCCCAGGTCAACCGGTCGGGCTAAGTACCCTATTTAACTATAAGCCACCACTAATAGGCTTCATCTCATAGCAATGACACTGCACCTTTTAGTTTCTGCTCAGGGGTGCATTCAAGTTCGTCCATGATCCTCTCTGTGGCCTCATTCCAATATTCAGCCACATTAGGGGCAACTCCAGCAATACCGCTAAAAATCTTCGCCCCATTAGACCTGAGTCGTTCCGTAACCGACCCACTGCCCACAGTACCAGTATTGGGCCCAGCAACCCTATCTAGAATTCGAAACATAACTTGGGACAATGCATCGTCCCCAGCCGCACAATCATGAGACCTAGTCCCAGTCACAGGTGAAGCCGGTGTCACTCTAGCTTCAACGTTAGGCATATGACTAGATGACGAAGACCCAGCCCAAACACCTCCACAGCCTCCACCGCGGCCTCTTGTACCCCTTCCATGAGTACATCTAGTGCTCATTATTGATTTATGCTTTTATCTGTATTAACAATTTTATGCATTAGTTTTACAGTTCCAATGTTTATTAACAAATATTTTATGAAAAATATTATTAGTAATTTAGAGTTTTATTTTCGCAGATCGTAGTCTTACTATAGTTTTAGGTTACCCTATACAGAGTATTTTAGTGCAGTCTATTACCTATAGTATCCTCAGTATTCCAATTTAAACAACAGTAGTTTCAGAAAACTTTCAGAATCGACACCGAAGACTCGGTGTACCACACATTCAGTAAAACATTTCCAAGTATATCAAATCATTTGAAATAGTTCTGTTTTGAAATTTCAAGTTTAAAAGAAACCAAAATCCACAGTCGAGTTTTGCAACTTGACTCTGATACCACTAAATGTAACACCCCAAACCCTATCTAGACGTTATGGTCGAATCTGCGATGTCACATTGAAATGTTTTCCGAAAAACATAATTTCGTTGAGAAGTCCGTTCTATATTAAAAGCTCTTTGTGATCTTAATAAAAATTTAGAATATCTTGTTCATCGTTAAAACTCAAGTCATTTTAGCAAAATGTTAATCAAAATTGATTGTTATTACACTTTTAAACAGTGTTTGTTGCGGAAGCTTTAAAAAATATGTTGCGTAAACGTGGTGTTCTGAAAAACATTTATTTTTATGAAAATTTGCGGCCTACTACTAACAATATGAATCAAATTAAATAAATCCCAAATTAAAATAAAAACTTTAAGAGGTCTTATTACAAAAAAAATACTCAAATAAAATTACTCATCAATTAAAAGTTAAAAATGGAAGCAAATGCGGTTGTGTGGCCACCATCGAGTCCGTCGCAACACCGATCCACCTAAGGATTACCTGCGCAGAAAAACAGAAGCGTGAGTTATGAAAACTCAGTGTGGAATCCCTTAACAGTAGTCAGTCATTCAGTAGGCAACTACAGTCTGGGCCTAAGCCCGTTTCAGTAACAGTTCAATATCAGTTAGGGCCTTAGCCCATTACAGTGTTAGTATCAGTGTGGGCCTTAGCCCATCAGAGTGAAAATATAGAATGCAAACAGAAATCCTACCCAACCAGCCTCTACACTCCACTCCGTCCAACCTTATACTTCATGTGGGGATAAAATCAACCCACCCATCCCTATAATCCAAAATAGCACTGGTTACGGCACTAATCAGTGGTTCCAGTAGAGCTGCCAATACACTACACTTCCTCCAATCAATAATAGACCCGTCCCCATGCAACATATCATAATATTATGAATTTATGCAATAGATATATAAAATGGCATGCTCGAATACAGTCATACATACATAAGGGCATCACAGTCATTTTACCTCATAGGGACATAACAGTTATTTATCAATTTGGGGTCTAGGTATACTTATCGACCCAACAGTAGGTCCACAGTTGTTTCAGGCGACCTGTGCAACCTTAACAGTCAAGCAGTGAAAATAGGCCCTATGCCCATAATGCGGGCCCATGTGAGCCCACACGCTCGTGTGGCCCATTAAGCCGAAAAAATGGCCTTGGCAATCTGAATTGTACAGCCTGGCCCAAAACGGCCTAAACCCATGAAATACCTCATGGTGGCCTCTACGATCAAACGCCCATGTTTATGCCTTCAGATTACCACACGAGCATGCGTACGTCCATGTAGCATCAATAGTCACATTTTTTGGCTTTTGCTGATTTATGATTTGAGCAGTGTTTACACATCTCATTGCAAAAATACAATACTGGCCCATGAGTATTCCAAACCTATCACAATCAAAACTTCAATTAAACATTTATGAAACGATTTGTAAGGAACCATAGCCAACAGTTGTTCAAGAATTTACCTAGCACTCGCCTTGGTTGATCACCCTAGAATCGTTGCAAGAGATCGTTTTCAATCCCTAAACGACCTGCATCCCAAACACCACTTGTTAACTATTACCATACACGCAAGCCATTAAACCAAGTGTATAGTAACTTACGGAAAGCATAAACTAAGAGTGAGAGACAAAAGTATTCGACCAACACCCAAATCACACCCTTAACCTGAGGCACGGGATGAATCAATTGCACTCTCTAGTAGAAAACGATAGAAAAGAGAGGTGTTAAAAAAAAGGTTATTTCGGCTAAAGAGAGAGAATAGAAACCGTGCACTCTAACCATGGACAGAGTAGTCGGCTAACACAAAAGATGAAAGAAGAGAACTAAATGTGAGGGAAAGAGAGGAAAACCCTTGTACCCAAATCTGAATGCTCAAAGATCAATTGCCCAAATCCCACATTTCTCCTCCTAAATTTTGGCTACACAATCCCCCACACCCTTCAAACACTCCAACTGCCCACTAGCTTCAGAGTTCCACTGGTATTCAATCTCTTACACGGCACCACAGCAAAATAAAACACCCAATGCGCCTAACAAGATTCAAACCTCAGACCTCAAGAAAACACTACACGCCACATATCCCTCAGACCAGCAGGCCCATTTTATCATGTTTTACCAACATTTATTTAAGAAGTCTACTAACTAGAGACAGGGTTTAATCAAGTAAAAACAAAATTTTATACAAGCCAAGGCTTGAGCTAAGGACTTCTTTAGCACTTCTCAGGAACTTAACCACTGAGGCAAGCATGCAATAATGCAACACAACATACAAAATTAATCACTTAAGATTTGAGGCATTACAACTCTACCCCCTAAAATAAAATTTTAGCCTCAAAATTTCCCTGGTCAAAATAGATGAGGGTCTTGTTGTCGCATAGCCTCTTCAGGTTCCCACATGGCCTCCTCTAAGCTGTGATTACGCCAAAGCACCTTAACCAGTGGGATAGACTTCTTCCTTAGAACCTTTACATCATGGTCTAGAATCTGAACTGGTTCTTCCTCAAAGGTCAGATATGGCCTAACCTCAATCTCCTCAGTTGAGATAATATGCGCAGGATCAGATCGATAACACCTCAGCATAGAGACGTGGAATACATCATGAATCAAGTCCAAATCTGGAGGTAACTCAAGCAGATAGACAACCCGTCGCACACGCTTTCGTATGCAGTAAGGTCCAATGAACCTAGGGCTTAGCTTGCCCTTTCGTCCAAACCTTAGTACCTTCTTCCATGGCGAGACCTTGAGAAATATAAGTCCCATACAGAATACTCAATCTCCTTACGCTTCAGATCCGCATATGACTTATGTCTGTTAGATGCCACCTTTAATCGAGTCTAACTTTATCTTCGGTATCAAAAACCAATTCAGGGCCGAGAACACGTCGCTCACCCAATTCAGTCCAGCACGAAGGAGTACGACACCTACGACCATATAATGCCATCTGTATGCTAGACTGATAGCTATTATTATACGCAAACTCTACTAACAACAAGTAATCCTCCCAACTACCTCGGAACTCTAACACACAACTCCTTAACATGTCCTCCAATATCTGAATCACCCTTTCTGACTGACCATTTGTCTGAGGATGGAACGCTGTACTGAAGTCCAACCTTTTACCCAAAGCCTCGTGTAACCTCTTCTAGAAATGAGACGTGAAGCAGTAATCTCTATTAGATATTATGGAAACTGATACCCCATGCAGTCGCACTATCTCAGATACATACAGTTTAGCCAGCTTCTGCAATGAGTAATCAGTACGAACATGTATGAAATAGGCAGATGTGGTCAATCGATCCACGATGACCCATACTGAATCCTTCTTAGTAGGTGTTAAGGGTAACTCAATTACGAAGTCCATAGTCACTCTCTCCCATTTCCAAAGTGAACTCTTAACTGGCTGAAGCAACCCTGAAGGTAACTGATGTTTCACCTTGACCTGCTAGCAAGTAAGGCATTTACTTACAAAGCCGGTAACTTCACGCTTAAGACCTGGCCACCAATATAACTCACGAAGGTCTCGGTACATCTTATTCCCACCGGGATGCATAGAATAAGGACTACTATACGCATCTCGCAATATAGACTGCCTCAAATCAGTATCCCTCGGTACCCAGACTCTCCCACGGAAACACAGTACCCCTTCGCTATTCAGTCCAAAATCTAAAGGTCCTCCACTCTCAATTTGTCAAAATGGAGGACCCAGTGACTCATCCTTCAATTATTTACCCTTGATCTGCTCAATCCAATCGGTTTAACTTGAAGTTCGGCCAACAGACTACCATCATCAAACAAGCTGAGACGAGCAAACATTGCCCTCATATCCATCATAGACCTATGGCTCAGTGCGTCAACCACCACATTGGCCTTACCAGGATGGTATTCAATCGAGCAATCATAATCCTTAAATAGCTCAATCCATCTACGCTACCTAAGATTTAGCTCCTTCTGATTGAGAAGGTACTTGAAGCTCTTGTGATCTGTATAAATGATACACTTCCCACTGTACAAGTAATATCTCCAAACTTTCAGTGCGAATACCACCGCAGCCAACTCCAAGTCATGCGTTGGATAATTTGCCCTGCAAGTCCTAAGCTGGTGAGACGCGTATGCCACCACCTTACCCTTTTGCATCAACACAGAACCCAAACCAACATGTGATGCATCGCTGTAGACTATAAATTCTTTCCCAGGCTCTGGGTGTACCAAGACAGGGGCCTCAGTCAAAACTTTCTTAAGTTTTTAAAAAATTTCTTGCTAAGCATCAGTCCAATTAAACGGCACACCCTTACACAACAACTTAGTTAGAGGTGTAGTAATCAATGAAAACCCCTAAACAAACCGTCTATAATACCTTGCTAGACCTAGAAAACTTCGGATCTCAAATATCATCTTAGGCGGCTTCCAATCCAGAAAAGCCTTAATTTTTTGAGGGTCAACCCTAATCCTTTCAGCAGATACTAGATGTCCCAAAAATGTTACCTCTCGTAACCAAAACTCAGATTTACTAAACTTGGTATACAGTTGTTTCTCCATCAAAATTTGGAGAACAACTCAGTGATGTGCATCGTGATCATTTTCAGTTCTCGAATACAAAAAGATGTCATCTACAAAAACCACTACGATCTAATCCAAATAGGGCTAGAACACTCGGTTCATCAGATCCATAAAAGTCGCTGGTGCAATCGTCAGTCCAAACGACATCACTAGGAACTCAAATGACCATAAGGAGTCTTAAATGCTATCTTGTAAACATCAGTCTTTTTCGCCCTTAATTGATGGTACCTTGATCAGAGGTCAATCTTAGAGAAAATTGAAGCTCCTCGAAACTGGCTGAATAGATCGTCTATCCTTGGTAGGGGGTACTTATTTTTAATAGTCAATTTATTCAATTGCTGGTAGTTGATGCACATACGCATGGATCCATCTTTTTTTTTTACAAATAGAACCGGTGCTCCCCATGGAAACACACTAGGTCGGATGAATCCTCAATCCAATAATTCTTGTATCTGAGCCTTAAGCTCCAATAGCTCCTTCAATACCGTTTTATAAGGCGCAATGGACACTGGAGCTGTACCAGGTAGGAGCTCAATCCCAAACTCAACTTCACGGTTTGGAGGTAACCCAGGTAGCTCATTGGGGAAAACATCTAGAAAGTCCTTAACTGTTTTGATATCTTTAAGAGATGAACCCTCAGAATCAAAAATACCGATGTAGGCTAGATATGCCTCACAACCCTTATGAACCAATTTCCCGGCCTTGAGTGCGAAAATCACAGTTGACAAATAATTTCAACGCTCCCCAATCACAACTACTTCATCACCCTCTGCAGTTTTTTGTACCATGCATTTAGTAGTGCAGTCCAAATTCACTTGATGTTTAACTAGCCAGTCCATTCCCAGTATTAAGTTGAATTCCCCAAAAGGGAGTTCCATTAAGTCCGCCAAAAAGATAATTCCTTGAACCTTAAAAGGTACATCCTTAAACAGTTTATTCACTCTCACTGACTGTCGTAATGGGCTCAACACAGTAACCTCACTCATAGTGTTTTCAACCTTTATACCTAAAGTCTCAGGCACAGTGCATGCTACATAAGAATATGTAGACCCAACATCAATCAGTGCAGTATAAAGTACATTATGGATAAAGAACAAACCCGTAATAACATCTGGGGTGTCTCCGTCCTCTCAGTGACATGCAGTATAAACCAATGCTGGCTGCCTCGCCTCAGTATGGCTCGCACCTCTACCCGGTGTTCCACGGCCAAGGCCCATGCCATTTCCACCTCTAGCCTGACCACGGCCTCTCGGTGGTTGCTGAACAGCTCTCAGTGACTGAACAGCACCCATACTAGTAACTTGCATCTGATCGGGCCTCTGTGGACAATCTCTAGTATGATGCTCTAATGATTCGCACCTCAAACATGCGCCAACCCTTTTCTAGCGTTTGCCCTGATGGCGACTCCCACAATCTGCACAAGGCTGTTGTCCAGTAGCAACAATAGGGGCCCCATCTTTGACCAGCCCAGCAACTCTAACCTTTTTCTTAGGCCTCGCAAATGAACTTGAGGTCTCCGAATCCCTCCTGTTCCTACCTTATTCCTTATCACGGTTCTAGTACTCAGTGCGCTTCACATCCTCGGCGATCTTTGCCTTATCCACTAAAGCTGTAAAATCTCACTCCCTCTATGGAGCTATCAGAACCCTTAAATCATCCCTGAGGCCATCCTTAAAACGAACACAGTGCTCATATTCAGGTTCCACCATCCCACATGCATAGCGGCTAAGTCGTAAAAATTCAGCCTCGTATTCAGCCACATATTTATCTCCTTGAGTCAAATTCAGAAACTCTCTCCTCCGGGCATCCACATAACTAGCACTCACATATTTTCCTTGGAATGTAGTCTTGAAAAAATTCTCAGGTTAACTGGTCGGGCTCAGTACCCTATTTAACTGTAAGCCACCACTGATAGGCTTCATCTAGTAGTAATGACACTACACCTTTTAGTTTCTGCTAGGGGTGCAATCAAGATCGTCTGTGATTCTCTCTATGGCCTCAATCCAATATTCAGCCACATTAGGGGCAACTCCGGCAATACCCCTAAAAATCTCAACTCCATTAGACATGAGTCATTCCGTAACTGACCCACAACCCACAATACTAGTATTAGGCCCAGCGACCCTCTCCAGAATTCATAACATAGCTTGGGACAATGTGTCATCCCCAGCAGCGCGATCATGAGACCTAGTCCCAGTCACAAGTGAAGCTGGTGTCTCTCTAGCTTCAACGTTAGGCATATGACCAGATGACGAAGACCCAGCCCAAGCGACTCTGCGGCCGCCACCGCAGCCTCTTGTACCCCTTCCACGAGTACCTCTGGTACTTATTATCAACTTACGCTTTTATTTGTATTAACAATTTTATGCATCAGTTTTACAATTCCAGTGTTCATTAATGGATATTTTATGAAAAATATTATCAGTAATTCAGAGTTTTGTTTTCACAGATCGTAGTCTTACTACAGTTTTAGGTTACCCTATACAGTGTATTTCAGTATAGTCTATTATCTATGGTATCCTTAGTATTCCAATTTAAACAAGTAGTAGTTTCAAAGAACTTACAGAATTGGTGCCGGAGACTCGGTATACCACACATTCAGTAAAACATTTCCAAGTATTTCAAATCATTTGAAACAATTCTTTTTTGAAATTTCAAGTTAAAAAGAAACCCAAATCCACAACTGAGTTTTGCAACTTGGCTCTAATACCACTAAATGTAACACCTCAAATCCTACCTAGACGATATGGTTGAATTTACGATGTCACATTGAAATGTTTTTCGAGAAACATAATTTCGTTGAGAAGTCCGCTCTATATTAAAACCTCTTTGTGATCTTACCGAAAATTTAGAATATCTTGTTCATCATTAAAACTCAAGTCATTTTACCAAAATGTTAATCAAATTTGATTGTTATTACACTTTAAAATAATGTTTGTTGCGGAAGCTTTAAAAAATATGTTGCGTAAATGTGGTGTTTTGAAAAACATTTATCTTTATGAAAATCCATGGCCTACTTCTAACAGATGTGAATCAAAGTATATAAATTCCAAATTAAAATAAAAACTTTAAGAGGCCTTATTATAAAAAAAAACCCAAATAAAATTACTTATAAACTAAAAGTTAAAAATGGAAGCAAATGCGGTTGTGTGGCCACCATCGAGTCCCTTGCAACACCGATCTGCCTAAGGATTTACTGTGCAAAAAAATAGAAGGGTGAGTTTATGAAAACTCAGTGTGTAATCCCTTAACAACAGTCAGTCATTCAGTAGGAAATTATAGTCTGGGCCTAAGACTGTTTCAGTAACAGTTCAATTTTAGTTAGGGCCTTAGCCCGTTATAGTATCAGTATCAGTGTGGGCCTTTCCCCATTACAGTGACAGTAACCAGCCTCTACACTCCACTCCTTCCAGCCCTACACTCCATGTGGGGATAAAATCAACCCAACAGTTGCGGTACTATTCAGTGGTTGCAGTAGAGCTACTAGTATAGTACACTTCCTCCAATCAATAATAAACCCGTCCCCACGCAACATATCATAATGTTATGCATGTATGCAATACATATATAAAATGGCATGCTCGAATATAGTCATACATACATAAGGGCGTAATAGTCATTTTACCTCATAGAGACATAACAATCATTTATCAATTTGGGGTCTAGGTATACTTACCGACCCAACAGTAGGTCCCCAGTCGTCTCATGCGACCCATGCAACCTTAATAGTCAAGTAGTGAAAATGGGCCTTAAGCCTATAATGTGGGCCCGTGTGGGCCCACACTTTCGTGTGGCCCACTAAGCCGAAAAATGGCCCTTGTAGTGTGAACTACACAGCCTGGCCCAATAATCTCTACATGTTCGTGTGGTTACCCATGTGGGGCCAATGAGCCCATGGGCACACACGGCTTGTTTCTACCCAATGTGGCACAAAACGGCCTAAACCCATGAAATCGTTCATGGTGGCCTCTACGATCAAATGCCTACAGTTATCCGTTCGGAATACCACACGAGTGAGAACACGTCTATGTAGCATCAATAGTCACGTTTTCTGGCTTTTGTCGATTTACGATTTGAGCAGTGTTTACACACCTGATTGGGAAAATGCGCTACTAGCCCACGAGTACTCGAAACCTATCACAATCAGAACTTTAGTTAAACAATTATCAAACGAATTGTAAGGAACCTTAACCAACACTTGTTCAAAAATTAATCTATCACTCACCTTGATTGATTACCCTAGAACCGTTGTAAGAGATCGTTTTCAATCCCTAAACTACCTGCATCCCAAACACCACTTGTTAACTATTACCATACTTGCAAGCCATTAAACCAAATGTATAGTAACTTATCGAAAGCATAAACTAAGAGTGAGAGACAGCAGTATTCGGCCAACACCCAGAGCACACCCTTAACCTGAGGTACGAGATGAACCAATTGCACTCCCTAGTAGAAAACGACAGAAAAGAGAGGTGTTAAACAAAAGGTTATTTCAACTAAAGGGAGAGAATAGAAACTGTGCACTATAACCATGGACGGAGTAGTCAGCTAAAACAAAAGATGAAATAAGAGAACTAAATGTGAGGGAAAGAGAGGAAAAACCCTATACTCGAATCCAACTGATCAAAGATCAATTTCCCACAACTGCACAGAGAAAGGAATAGATGAGGTATTCGGTCACAATAGAAAGATGAAAGAAAGAAAATGTGTTAACCTTGAAGGAAGTCCAAAGAGGGAAGAAGGTATATTCGGCCAAGAGAGGGAATCGATTGGGGAAAGAGAAGAAGAGGAGTCAATGAGCACTTGCCTAAAACCGAACACAAAAGCAATAGAGAGAAAGTAAAGAGGGGGATAGTATTAGGCAAAAGAAAAGAACAAGCACACCGAAATACCCGAATGGTTAGTAGCCAATTTTGACTGCCCCCCAAAAAAAGAAGGAACAAACCCAAAAACAAAGTCAGAAGTGGAAAGTGAGGAAAGAGAAAAAAAATGCACTAAACTAAAACAACACTCACCCCTAAAGCCAAATTCCACCCCATAACCGATTGCAAAGGGTGTCTACAATCCCAATTCGGCCCCGACACTCCCTCAACTTCAGAACCCCTTAACTTTCCCCTAAAATCTCTCCACAACATCCTCAAACCAATCACTATCCAAATCACCCCTATCTCCTCCTAAACTTCTGCTACACAATCCCCTACACCCCTCAAACACTCCAACTGCCGACTAACTTCAAAGTTCCATTGGTATTCAATCTTTTACATGGCACCGCAGTATAATAAAACACCCAATGCGCCTACCAGGATTCGAACCTCAAACCTCAGGAAACACTACACACCACCTATCCCTCAGAGCAGCAGGCCCATTCTATCATGTTTTACCAACATTTATTTAAGAAGTCTACTAACTAGAGAGATGGTTTAATCAAGTAAAAAAAATTATACAAGCCAAGGCTTGAGCTCAGGACTTCTTCAACACTTCTCAGGACACTTAACCACTGAGGCAAGCATGCAATAATGCAACACAACATACAAAATTAATCACTTATGTAACACTCCAAACCCGGCCTAAACTTATGGCTGAATTTGACGTGTCATATCGAAGTGTTTTTCGAAAATTGATCTTTTTCGTAGAAAATTGTTTCTGAGCTGAAGCCTGTTTGTTAAAAATTCCAATTATCCTAACCATTTATTATCCAATTAAAATGTCTTTACTTTAAAAAAAACATGTTTATTACGGAAGCATTTCAACAATGTTGCGAAAACATTATGTTATGAAAATAGATATCATTTGGGAAAACCGCGCTCTACTTCTAACAGAAATAAATCATAATAGTTTAAGAACCCCCAATTAAAAGTTAGAAAATTAGAGAAAGGCCTTATACATCAACACCCAAAGAGAAAATTAAATTAAGTAATGTAACAAAAAATACGAATATTTAAAATTGTTCATAGTGTGGCCATCTCCGAGTCCTCCCAAACGTCGAACCGCTTAATGATGATTACCTGAAAAAAATAAAAAAAGGGGGTGAGTTTACGAAAACTCAATGTGTACAACCCTTATCAATCATAAAGCATGCATCACATCAATTTGGGCCTAAGCCCATTACAATAACGGTGGCACTTGGGCTTAGCTAATGGTAGCCTTAATTGGGCCTGAGCCCATATCACAATTAGAATCAGTTTATGTAATGCACAAATACCAATCGAACCCTACACTCCGTATCCCATCCAACCCTACACACCTGTGGGGATTTAACCGACCCACCCATCCCTACACTCCTGATGTAGCACCTGTTGCGACACTAACCAATATCACAGCAGAGCTGCCAATCACATAATCTGCTCAAAGCCATCGATGGATCCATAATCGTCAAGCGACCATGCGACCCTAACAAATTATACACTTCCTCCAAATCAATGATCCCATCCCCCATGCAGCATAATATCACATGAATGCAAACATATCATGAATGGCATAAATAACAATCATATAACATATAGGGGCATTTTAGTCATTCTGTCCTTCGAGGGCATAATAGTCATTTTACAAATCGGGGTCTGGGTACACTTATCGACTTATCCGTAGGTCCACAGTCATCTTACGTGACTCATGCAACCTTTTCCAATCAAAACATACAATTGGGCCTAAAGCCCATTACAAAGCCCAAGTGGGGGCCACATGCTTATACGGCCCGCTAAGCCTGAAATCAGCTTTAGCCATGTGAACAACACAGCCTGGTCTAATATTTCTATATTTCCACAACAAAAACCCGAGTGGGCCTCATGAGTACGGCCCATTTCAACCCAAAATTAGCTTAAGCCCATGAGATTGTTAAGGGCAGCCTCTTCTATTGTATCGGATTTTCCACACGTGCGTTCGCACGTTCGTGTGGCAACTATCGCCTTAATTTTAGCTTTTCGGCATTTCGGCACTTCGGCTTTTTGCCGTTCTATGATCTATTAGTGTGAGTACTCACCTTTTTGCTAAAGCGCACTGAAATCCATGTGCTCCAAACCTATAATCAGTCAAAAGATACAGTTAATCCTACGCTAATCTAAAGAAAAGATACATGCCCAAGATAGAGTTGATAATCGGTCAACACTGGAACTACAAATTCGTTTACCTTTGATAATTGATCAGAAGATAAGTAGATCTCCACCACAATTGTATCCATCGAAAGTACATACACTTCTCGTGAGGCTAGAATCCACACCACCCATTTAAGAGAAAGAGTTGGCGATAAAAAGAGAATAACTATTCGGTTTAGTCAATGGAAATGAAGGTGTCATGCAAACCATTGAAACAGAACAAGGAGGGTGGTGAGTAACTTACCAGATGTTATTGAACTTCTGTGAACTAGAATCACAACCCCAATGGATGATCAATGTTATATTCGGCTACCCCACAAAAAAGAACATTGAAGAGAAAAGAAAGAATCAAGAAGAGAAGAAGAGAAGGAGGAAGAACAGTATAGTAACGAATACTAGAATATGGGGAAAAAGAACATATATTTGGCCAAATGAAAATGGAAGATGAGGAACAAAGTTTCGGCCAAAAGAAAATGAGGTAAGAAGAATAATGGTTTTGGTCAAATGAAGAGAATATGAGGAGAAGAAAAATGATGAGAAGCAAGATTCGACCAAATAAGAAAGGAAAGAAAAGAATTACCCAAACGCAAGTGGTCACTACGATAGAGTACAAAAACGCAAAAGAAAAGAACACAAAAAAAAGATTCGGCACTTAGGAAACATACTAACTCGAAAATAGCACAAAGGAAAACTACAAAGAAAAGTTTCTTAAAATCTGAAAATACACCAAATAACCCTCTAGCCAAATTTTACCTATTCAAGCTTTCCACAATCGGCTACAACTCTCCCAAAGTTGAACTCCTTAACTCCCTCCTAAAATCTCTCCCCTTATCCCTCAATGATTTACTCCTTGAATTACTCATCATCACTATCCACAACTGCTCCATCAGAATTTCACTGCAACACAACCACTGGATGAAACCAACTACAAAATAAATACTCGTCAATATCCCATGCCAATGCTCGAACCCTAAACCTACTTGCCACCCTTGTGACGCCACCTTACCATTACACCACAAGTCTCTTTGTGTCACAATTTAGACTCAATTAATTATAAGGTCTATAGGCTAAAGTCTAGGTTCCTTAAAAAGAAAAAAAACAAAAATAAATTGCAAGAGCCAAGACTTGAACCCAGGCCCCTTTATAACCTTGATGACGCCACAACCACTAGACCACATGCTTCCTTGTGGCATTTACTTACCCCAATAATTTAAAAGGCCTACTTCCAAGCATCTAGGGTTTTATTCACTTAAATTCAAAATTTTTGCTAAAGCTCAAGTTTGAACCCAGGATTTCTGCAACACTTCTTAAGGCCATTAACCACTAAAGTAGACATTTAATTGTGTCACTCACTTGCACAACTAAATTCTAATTCCTCCGATACGCGAAGCCCATTTCTTCTAAGCCCAAAATCAACGCGTTACAATTCTACCCCCTTAAAAAAATTTCGTCCTCGAAATTTCCAACTACCCAATAGTCGCACCACCTGGGTTTCACCACTACGCTTTTGCTACGTACTCTATTTCTAATTTCAAAATAAATAAATAGCACACATTGGATAAAGTACATACCAATATTCGCATCTAGAGTGCCTTCGTCTTCTCTGCGGTGTGTTGTATAGACCAAAGCTAGTTGCCTCGCCTCAGTACGAACAGTACTCTTCTCGGGGATCCACGACCCAAACCGTTTCCACCCCTAACCTGACGACGGCCTTTAGACCACTGCTGACCACCCCTCGGTGGCTCTACATTACCTCTACCAAAGACTTGCCTCTGATCCGGTCTTCTGGGACACTCTCTGAGATGATGCTCCATGGAACCACAACTCAGACAAGCTTCTGTTCCCCTTCAGCACTCTCCTGCATGACTTTTTCCATAATTAGTATAAGGTGGTAACCCAATAGTAGCAATAGGGGGCCATACTCTAATCGGCCCATCCACCTTGGCCCTTCTCTTAGGCCTCTGATCGTAATTGGAGGGCTCAGAATCCCTTTTACTTCTGCCCCTATGTCTCTCCCGATTAAGGTGCTCAGTGCGCTTTACATCTTCAGCAATTTTTGCTTTCTCCACTAATGCTACGAAATCCCACTCCCTCTGAGGAGCAATCAGTACTTGAAGACTGTCTCTGAGGCCGTCTTCAAACCGAACACAACATTCATAAACTGGTGCCACTATTCCTTTAGCATACCGACTGAGTCGTAAGAACTCTGCCTTATACTCCGCCACAGATTGGTCTCCTTGAGTCAAATTCAAGAATTTCTTCCTCCGGGCATCCACGTAGCTTGCGCCCATGTACTTGCCTTGAAACACCGATTTGAAGAACTCCCAGGTTATCTGGTTAGGCTGAGTGCCCTCTTTCACAGTAAGCCACCACTAGTAAGCTTCCTCTCGTAGCAGCGACACTCCTCCTTTCAGTTTTTGCTCAGAAGTGCAATACAAGTTGTCCATTATTCTTTCTATGGCCTCCAACCAATATTCGTCCATATTCAATGCTACTCCAGCTATACCCTAAAGATCTCGGCTCCATTCGACCGAAGTTTCTTAGAAATCGACCCTTGGCTCCCCTTAGCAGTGTTGGGCCCAGCGACCTTTTCTAGAATCCTTAACATTGCTTGGGACAACGCGTCGTCCCCAGTAGCTCGATCAAACGATCCTATCTCAGCCACCGGTGAAGCTGGTGCTTCTCTCGCCTCAACATTGGGCATGTGGCCTGATGCCGAAGATCTAGCCCTAGCACTTCCACGGCCTCTGCCGCGACCTCTTACACCCTTTCTAGCGCTTATTATCATTTCGCGTAAAGTATGTATTAGAAATTTTATGCCATTTAACTCAAAGTTTCAGTAATTAAGTAGATGTTTTATGAGAGTAGCAGTAATGAGTTGTTTTCGTAATCGCAGGCCCGCTACAGTTTTAGTCTCCTACAGGCTTCAGTTTTACTCTAACTAAGAGTCTCAGTATAGTCTATCATCTAAAGTAAGCCCAGTAACTATCTACAGTATATCATTTTAAAACAAATCAAGAAAACTTATTTGGTTCGACGCCGGAGACTCGGTGTGCCACAAAGCAGAATTCTTACTTAAAAAATGCTTCAAAATCGTTTGTAAATATTTTTTTAAAACTCAAAAGCTAGAAGCCCATTTCACAGTCAGAGTTTTGAACTTGACTCTGATACCACTAAATGTAACACCTTAAACTTGACTTAGACGTTATGTCCGAATCTGGCGTGTCACATCGAAGTGTTTTTAGAAAGTTGATATATTTGGTTGAAAATATTTCTGAACTGAAGTCTCTTTGTTAAAAATTCCAATTATCTTAACCATTTATTATCCATTTAAAATGTCTTTACTTTAAAAAAAATATGTGTATTGCGGAAGCATTTCAACAGTGTTGCGAAATGTGATGTTATGAAGATCGATATCATTTGGGAAAACCGCGCTCTACTTCTAACAAAAATAAATCATAATAGTTAAGAACCCCCAAATTAAAAGTTAGAAAATTAGAGAAAGGCCTTATTACATCAACACCCAAAGAGAAAATTAAATTAAGTAATGTAAAAGAAAATACGAATATTTAAAGTCATTCGTAGTATGGCCATCTCCGAGTCCTTCCATACGTCGTACTGCCTACTGAAGATTACTTGAGAAAAAGATAAAAGAGGGGGTGAGTTTTCGAAAACTCAGTGTGTACAACCCTTATCAATCATAAAGCATGCATCACATCAATTTGGGCCTAAGCCCATTACAATAACTGTGGCACTTGGGCCTTAGCCCATGGTAGCCTTAGTTGGGCCTGAGCCCATGTCACAATCAGAATCAGTTTATGCAATGCACAAATACCAATCCAACCCTGCACTCCGTATCCAGTCCAATCCTACACTCCTGTGGGGATTTAATCGACCCACCCATCCCTACACTCCTGATGTAGCACCCATTGCGGCACTAACCAATATCGCAGCAGATCTGCCAATCACATAATCGGCTTAAAGCCATTTGTGGATCCATAGTCATCAAGTGACCATGCGACCCTAACAAATTATACACTTCCTCCAAATCAATGATCCCATCCTCCATGTAGCATAATATCACATGAATGCAAACATATCATGAATGACATAAATAACAATCATATAACATGTAGGGGCATTTTAGTCATTCTGTCCTTCAAGGGCATAACAGTAATTTTGCAAATCAGTGTCTGGGTACACTTACCGACTTATCCGTAGGTCCACAGTCATCTTTTGCGCTCGTGCAACCTTTTCCAATCAAAACATACAATTGGGCCTAAAGCCAATTACGAAGCCTAAGTGGGGCCCACATACTTATACAGCCCGCTAAGCCGAAAGTTAACCTTAGCCATCTAAACAACACAGCTTGGTCCAATATTTCTATATTTCCACAACGAAAACCCGAGTGGGGCTCACGAGCACGACCTATTTTGACCCAAAATTAGCCTAAGCCCATGAGATCGTTCAAGGTTGTATCAGATTTTCCACACGTACATTCGTACGTTAGTGTGGCAACTGTTGCCGTACTTTCAGCTTTTCGTCATTTCAGCACTTCAGCTTTTTACCGTTTTACGATTTATTAGTGTGAATTCACACCTCTTTGCGAAATCGCACTCAAATCTACATGCTCCAAACCTAAAATCAGTCAAGAGATACAATTGGCAGAGTTAATAATTGGCCAACACTATAACTACAAGTCCGTTTACCTTAGATAATTGATCAGAAGATAAGAAGATCACCACCACAATTGTATCCCTCGAAAGTCCTTACACTTCTCGCGACGCTAGAATTCACCACCCATTTAAGAAAATAGTTGGCGATAAAAAGAGAATAACTATTTGGTTTAGTCAATAGAAAGGAAGGTGTCATGAAAACCATTTAAACAGAACAAGGAGGGTGGCAAGTAACTTACCAGATGTTATCGAACTTCTGTGAACTAGAATCATAACCCCAATGGATGATCAATGCTATATTCGGCTACCCCACAAAAACAACACTCAAGAGAAAAGAAAGAATTAAGAAGAGAAGAAGAGGGGGAGGAAGAACAGTATAGTAACGAATACTAGAATATGGGGAAAAAGAACATGTATTTGGCCAAATGAAAATAGAAGATAAGGAACAAAGTTTCGGCCAAAAGAAAATGAGGAAAGAAGAATAATGATTTCGGTCAAATGAAGAGAATGTGAGGAGAAAAAAATGATGAGAAGTAAGATTCGGCCAAATGAGAAAGGACAGAAAAGAATACCCAAACGCAATTGGTCACTATGATAGAGTACGAAAATGCAAAAGAAAAGAAACAAAAAAAGGTTTGGCACTTAGGAAAAATACTAAATTGAAAATAGCACAAAGGAAAACTCCAAAAAAAAGTTTTCAAAAGCCGAAAATGCACCAAAAGACCCCCTAGCCGAATTTTGCCTATTCAAGCTTTCGGTAATCGGCTTCAACTCTCCCAAATTTGAACTCCTTAACTTCATTCTAAAATCCCTCCCTTTATCCCTCCTTGATTTACTCATTGAATCACTCTCATCACTTTCCACAATTGCTCCATCAAAATTTTACTACAACACAACCAGTGGCGGAAACCAACTGCAAAATAAATACTTGTCAATATCCCATGCCAACGCTCGAACCCTAAACCTACTTGCCACCCTTGTGACGCCACCTTGCCACTACACCACAAGGCTCTTTGTGTCACCATTTAGCCTCAATTAATTATAAGGTCTATAAGCCAAAGTCCAGGTTCCTTAAAAAGAAAAAAACAAAAATAAATTGCAAGAGCCATGACTTGAACCCAGGCTCCCTTACAACCTTGATGACGCCACAACCACTAGACCACATGCTTCCTTGTGGCATTTACTTACCACAATAATTTAAAAGGCCTACTTCCAAGCATCCAGAGTTTTATTCACTTAAATTAAAAAGTTTTGCTAAAGCCCAAGTTTTAACCCAGGATTTCTCCAACACTTCTCATGGCCATTAACCACCAAAGTAGACATTTAATTGTGTCACTCATTTGCACAACTAAATTCTAATTCCTTCGATACGCGAAGCCCATTTCTTCTAAGCCCAAAATTTGGAGCGTTACAACTTGAGATTTTGGGCATTATAGTTCGATTGGTCAGACAAGTGCCAGGAAAGTTTTGATCAGCTGAAAGCTTTATTAATTGAATCTCCAGTGTTAGTTCAACTAGAATTGGGCAAAGAATTTGTAATTTATAGTGACATATCGTTGAATTGTCTGGGCTGTGTTTTGATGCAAAAAGGCAAAGTCATAGATTATACCTTGAGACAGTTAAAGTTGCATAAAATGAATTACGTGATGCATGATTTAGAATTAGCAGCTATCGTGTTTGCGTTGAAGATTTAGCACCATTATCTGTTCGGTGAAAAATGTCATGTTTATTCTGATCATAAGAGCTTAAAATATTTGATGACTCAGAAAGACTTGAATTTACGACAGCGAAGATGGCTAGAATTGTTAAAATATTACGAGTTATTTATTGACTACCATCCAGGAAAAGCAAACGTAGTTGTCGATACATTAAGTTAGAAATCATTATTGATAAACCGTAATTTATACATATTTTTATCCCATGCTTAGCACCTTTATGGATGATTTCTCCTTAGATTTGGTGAATTCGATGCTCCTAATCCTTTAATTTCATGTTTTACACTTAGGTTAGCATAAGAGAGTAAAAAGAGTGAGAAATGGGCCGAAAATGGAGAAAATGGGCCAACATGGGAAATCAACACGGCCTGGATTTCCTCACACGGATAGTTCACACGCCTGTTCTATTTAACAGATTGCAACACGGCCTAAGCCACCTCACACGGGCGTGTAACACAGGTGTGTCCCTGTCGAGCCCAAGTCTAGTCCTACTTGAAAAAGGCCGCTCTTGAGGGTTTAGAAGCATTCTAAAGCCTATATAAACACCCCAAGAGGTACCTAAAAGGCACACAGGGAGGAGGAAGTAAGGAGTTACTCGAAAGAAACCGATTGATCCATCTTAGAAGTTGGATTCACCTTTAAGACTGAAGATCTCCCTTCGATTCCGTTCAAGAGTTCTTGGGTTTTCTTTATATTTTGTTATCATTATTGTTTTGAGATGTTTTCTTTCATAAATATGAACTAAACCCCTAAATACCTAAGGGGAATGAAACCTAAGATGGATCTTGTTATTATTATATGAATTATATGATAAATATTTTCTTTGTTCTTAATTATGTGTTCCTAATTCTTACTTCGATATTCCAGGATATTAATTCAAATTTTAATTTTCTTATTCAGAGGAGCAAAAGTCCCTGTCTAAGAGTAGATCTAACATAATTAAGCTGAGTTGATTGCGCGCCTAGAGATAGGCTGACATAATTTTGTCGGATTAGGGTGAAACCTAATAAGGGAATCTATAAATCAAGTTAATACAACATTAGGGGTTTAATTAGAAAGAGATTTCAATTAATCAACCTAGGGTTAGACGTTGTTAGTCTCGAGAGAGATAATAGTATGAATTAGGGATTTCTATGGATCAAGTCAAATGAATAAATCATCTAATTCAGAGTCAATAACAAGTGAAGTCTATGTGAAGTTTTCCTTAGGTATTGTCCAAATCATTCAGTTTTCCCAAAAGTTATTTCCCCAATTCAATTTCCGTGCATTCTTAGTTTAGTAATTAGTTTAGATAAAACAAATCCATTTGTTTTTTAGGCTAGATAATAAAACAAATCCCTTTGGTTCGACATTTTGGTCTTGCCATAAGCTATACTACTGTTCGATAGGTGCGCTTGCCTTTATCATGATAATAGTTAGTACTCAAGAACGGTCATTCATAAATTATAAAACTTATCACGATTTATATCAATCAAGTTTTTGCCACCGTTGCCAGGGAACTAAGATATTAGGAACACTTAATTTTTATTACTTTAGCCATTTATTTTATTGCATTTTGAATTTTATTTTGATTTTTGTTACTAAATTTTCTTTTTCCTTCTAGTAGGTCTTTATAGTTTATGACTAGAAGAAACCCGTCAGGACCATTACTTTTTGACAGTGAGATTGATCGCATAGCTCACAAAAATCGAAGAGAAATAAGGCGAAGCCTAAGATACACAGAGAAAGAGCAAGAGGACGATATTTCCACCACAACCGAGGAGATGGATGAAAATCAAGAAAATCCGCTACCTCTTGCGATTGCTATTGATCCAGTAAATTAGAATCCTACTCCATGCACTATGTATGATTATGCTAAACCTACTTTAACAAGAGCTGAATTGAGTATAGTTAGACTTGCTATTGCTGCAAATAATTTTGAACTAAAACCTAACAAGATTCAAATGATACAACAGTTTGTTCAGTTTGATGGTTTGCAGGACGAGGTCCAAATGCTCATTTGGCGAATTTTCTGGAGTATTGTGAAAATTTTAAAATCAATGGCTTTTCTGGTGATGCCATTCACCTTCGGTTATTTCCCTTTTCATTGAGGAACAAAGCTAAACAGTGGTTGAACTCATTACCACAAAGGTCAATCACTACTTGGGAACAAATGACCGAAAAATTCTTACTTAAATATTTTCCGCCGGCTAAAATGGCTAAATTGAGGAATGATATCTCTTCTTTTGTGCAGATGGATTTAGAAACACTCTATGATGCATGGGAGAGATACAAGAATCTTTTGAGAAGGTGCCCTCACCATAGGTTACCACTTTGGTCACAGGTTCAAACTTTTCACAACGGCCTGAATCCTTTCACTAGATAGATGATTGATGCAGCCGTTGGTGGAACTAATAATAATAAACACCTGAAGTGGCTTACGAAATTATTGAAAAAATGTCACTGAATAACTATCAGTGGCAAGTCATGAGAACAAAGCCGACAAAAGTGGCCGATGTTTTCAACCTCGACGAGGTCACTATGCTATCAAATTAGGTAAAACTTTTAAATAAAAAGATTTGTGATTTATGTGGTTCTACTCAGGTACATCCAGTAATAAGGTGTGATTCAAATGGAGGAGGAGTACACACAAAATATCAATCCTTCAACCCTAGCACCGAGAAGGAAAAAGTTCAATATATGGGTAACAATAATTCTAGACCTTAAAATAACCTATACAATAATACTTATAATGCAGGTTGGAGGAACCATCCCAATTTCTCGTGGGGTGGTCAAGGAAATCAAAGGCCACAACATCCCCCAAGTTTTCAACAACCACCTTACCAGTAGGAAAAGAAGCCGAACCTTGAGGAGATGCTAACAAATTTTATCTTTGTGTCAGAGACTCATTTTCAGAATACCGAAACAACATTTAAGAATCAACAAGCATCGATCCAAGGGCTCGAAACTCAGATAGGCCAACTTGCCAAATTAATTTCTGAATGACCACAAGGTAGCCTACCGAGTAACACTAACTCTAACCCAAGGGAGTAGATTAATGTGATTACCGCTCAAGATGAAGAAAGGTTAGTTGAGCCTGAACCAGAACCAAGGCAAGGAATTATGGCAAGTAAAGTTAAAGGTGAGGTGGACCACAATGAGCAAAAACCGGTAAGCAGAGAGTACAAACCTCGTGTGCCATACCCCAGTGCGACAAGGAAAGACCACGCGGACGAACAATTTGGTAAATTCTTTAAACTATTAAAGAAATTACATATTAACTTACCCTTTATTAAATCTCTTTCGCAGATGCCAAACGCAATTAAATTTTTAAAGGAGATTTTAGCAAATAAACGAAAGTTGGACGAGGCGTCCCATGTGGAGTTAAACGCAGTTTCCTTAGCCATTCTACAGAATAATCTACCCAGCAAGTTGAAAGATCCAGGGAGTTTTATGATTCCTTGTTTGATTGGTAGTTTGAACGTGAATAATGCATTGGCTGATTTAGGGGCGAGTTTATAAAATCTTTAAACAGCTAGGTAGGGAAACCCAAACAAACTAGGATGAGCATTCAGTTAGCTGATAAAACCATTAGATTTCCTAGGGGTATTATTGGAGATGTTCTTGTTAAAATCGATAAATTTATATACCTAGTAGACGTCATTGTTCTAGATATAGAAGAGGATAGTAACGTGCCTTTGATTTTAGGACACCCTTTTTAGTAACTGCTAGAACCATTATTGATGTTGGTACAAGTGAACTCACACTTCGTGTAGGTGATGAAACAATCACTCTTCAAGCTCGTAATTTGAATAACACATCGAATATTGAAGGTGGTTGTATAAATCATGCTACTAATACTAATCCTGTGGTGCAACACATTCGACGAGCATAAATGAGCATTGTTCAAGTAACAACAAAGGACCCATCTATGAGGAATGAAAGCTATAGATCGAAGAATTAGATGAATGGCGAACACCTGTTAAGGAAAAGCCAAAAGCACACGAAAAATCGAAGCGACACCACAATGAACATAGGCATGAAACAAGGCAAATTAAAGTTGGGGACAAAGTATTGTTAGATGCAAATAACCCCCGAATTGCTACTCTAGAGCACAATACGGACAGAGAGACTCCATTCATGATAATGAACATCTTCTCACAAGGTACAGTCGAGGTAACACATACTGTATTCAGAACTTTTAAGGTAAATAATACTTGACTTAGACCTTATTTTGATAAAATTGATAGCAGGAAGGAGGAGTGTAAACTCCTCGCACCACCATGATCACACGAAATTGAGGTAAGTCGAGCTTAGACTATAAATAAGCGCTTCTCGGAAGGCAACTCGAGCACTAACAGTGTTGATTTCTTTATGTTTTAGTTTTTAACATCTAAATCATTAACTGAGTCCTTGAACACAGGCATTCCACATCCACACGGCTAGGCACACGGGCGTGCCATAAGCCGTGTGCATACCACAGGAGGCGGCACGGCCGTGCGATACGGTTGTATGCGAACAGAGTAAAATTTTTTCCCATCACGGGATTTGATACATTGCCACGATCATGCACGTGTCCATGGGTAGTTTTGTCAAATCAACATGGGTGTGCGACACGCCCGTGCCCACCAGCTGTGGTCGAGACTGTTAAAATAACACGGACGTTCATGTACATACACAGGCGTGGGAGAAGCAAACGAAATAGGAGAAGGCCATGCAACACGACCGTGTGCACCAACACGCCCAAGGAACACAAGCATGGGCTGAATTTCAGATGTGCCCAAATTTGAAAGTCACGAAATGCATGGGATAAAATAAGGGCACACGTGCATGCCCCACGACCGTGTGCCCCAATATCTATATAAATCCCTCACTATTCATCATCCCCCTCCCCAAAACCTAACCCTAGCCGCCGAAATCCTCTTCCCCACCACCGACCGCCCACTCTAGCCCTTTTCTCTTCTCCTATTTTTCTCCCCTCCCTCCTCTTCTCCCCTTGCGCGACCCACACGGCCACATCACCCCTGCCGATGGCTGACCCCAACTGCACCCAAACTTCAGGCTGTCATTCCTTCGACCAGAGGCCCTCTTCTAATGGTTTTCTCTTCTCTTTTACTTTCTTTTGATGCTTCCTAACATGATTTTTACCCTATTATTTTACTACTAATTGTTTATCATCCTCATTCCTAGGATTTAGTTCACATACTTTGTACCATATTCTTACCATGCTTAGCTACTTTCATCTAGTTTGTTTTTAATTTAGTCATCCTATCACTTTGCCATTTGCCATAAAATCTCTGTCAAGTTTGATTGCATTTGGTTGAGTCTTGTTAGTGTTAGTAATTTTTTATTGCATTTGTTAGTTTAATTCATAGTTAATTCCTTTTTGAATTTGTTGATATCTTTTACATTCATCATGATATAAGAGCAGTTCTTCTTGCAGGTATATCATGTCAAATACACGCGGCAAGAATACTGTCATTCCTGCCTCGAAGAAATGCAAAGGAGCAGCATTCTCCTTGGGTCCTACCGTAGAGATCAGGCACCTATTCCTCCAATTTCCATCGGGACCACAGGAGGAGTAATTCCACATATTACGGGCCCGAACCCTAGGTGTGGACCGTTCCATTGACTGGGCCACACTAGAACAAATCCAACTGGCTGACGCAGTTTAGGCCCTCCTGACGACTGACCCATGGGGGCTATTCTTTGAGATCGTCGAGCCAATGTACCTCAAGCTCACACTCGAACTCTGTTCGACCTTCCACCTTCAAGTTGTTATGATAGAGTTCGATGATCCTGGAATGGTCCAATTCTGTCTCGGTGGTTTAGTTCACCACTTGAGTGTGCTCGAGTTCGGAGTCGCACTAGGACTATATATAGAGGAATTCATGGACGATGACGACTTCGCCAGCCTCCATCACCATATCTACTACTCTCCTTCAAACTGCTGGAGGGCCCTCGTCCCTGCTTTGGCCACCGATGACCCGAGTTGATCCAAGGCATCGGCTCTCGCCCTATCCTTGTGGTACCTACACGCCATCCTAGCCCACACCCTGACAGGACGGCAAGAGAGTACTGACGTCATCAACACTAATGACACCTACTTTTTATGGAGCATGGCGCATGGGCACATGTTCAACCTCGCCTATGTCATTGACCTTTCCATTCGCCATTAGATGGAGTGGCACAGAAAGGGAGTCATCTCCATAAGCCCTTACGTGACTCACCTAGTGCGGTAGTTCGGTCTCCTAAACACGGCGATGTAAGCATTCTCCCTCACTCTCATCGGTCAGATGTTTCCACATGGTATCTCGAGCATGCTTCATATGAGGATGATCGAGCGACGACGTGGATTTATCCTCCCCAGTACTGCCTAGTCGAATCAGTCGAGCAGGAGGACCTAGAGGACATTACTGATGATGTCCCTCCCCCTCACGAGGATCCAGCCTCTCAGCCACCACCTATTCATCATCTAGTTCATGTTGCGGCTTCACTCTCTGACATCTCTGAGCGCCTTACTCGATTCGAGCAGTAATGTTTTTAGCGCTTTGATCACATTCATGCAACTCTACATCAGATTTGTCAACACCTTCACATCTCATCCCCGCCCCCACTTCGCGAACCATCTAGCGATGAAGATGTTTAAAGACTTTTATTTATTAATTTTACGTTTTTATGTTTATTTTTTAAAATCTATTTTTTATTTTATTTTTATTTTATTTCATCTTTAGGTTTTATAGTTTATATTGAACAAATTATATTTTCGGCCATTTATTTACGAGTAATCATGCTACTTTATATTTCCTAAAGAATTATTGATTTTATCGTAATTATAAAGAGCTCTAAAGCTCACTATTACTTAAGAATTTACAACTGCACTGGAAAAGGTTCTCCACGACTGCCATGTCCTGCACAACCATGACCATAGCTATCACCAGATGTAATATTCTCTTGGTGCAGGACTTGTGGACTAACGAACCTATACCAGCACCGGAGTATCCTCCTCCAATTTCACACTTGCCTTAGCCGACCGTTTTCCATGAATACGATTCAAGGATTCCATTTAACATTCAGGAAGTTTCACTTCTCTCCCTATCTTATGATCTTATTTCTATATTTTTCAGTAAATCTATCTTTGTACATTGAGGACAATGTACATAGTAAGTGTGGGGGGGTTATTCATATCATTATCAGAAAAATCCTTGAATTTTGTCTTGTTCTCATATAATCTTCTCATATCATTATTAGAATGAATTTTGATTAACTTATGATTTTTATTGATATGTCTCGAATTAAAACATGGGCGTTTATGCATTGATTGTTTAAACTATAATGAATTAAACAATCAAGCATGATAAGTTGATTTTTGAGAATTAAAAAAAAAAATTTAGGTTGTTTCCCCATGTTTAGGTATTATCTTGAGTTGAAATTCACAGGTTTAACATCAAAAAGCCATAATTTTTGTGAGATCTTGAGCCTTTAGAGCATCTATTATTTCTTTCATGTTCACTTTTATTATTGCTATGAGCGCGTCAATATTGATTTGTTATTCTAGAACTTACTTGATTATGCATGTCAAGACCACACTTTTGATTTGTATGTTGAGATGATAAAGGCACCTAGGTTTAACCCACTCGCTCCATAAAAGCCTACCTCCATAATTAACCTTTAGTGAACCCCCTTGAGCCTAACAAGCCATTAATTGATTTACCCTCAATATTAACCCATAACTCATTATTGTTGAAATCCCCTCAATTAATTTAATCGCTATTTTTTCCAAGATTTGATTTGAATAAATTGCTTAGCTATTTTTTATTTTTTAGCAAAGTTCTATAATATTTGACTTGCTCTTAAAAAAAAGTTATGTAATACTTAGATTAAAACGATGTTATCTATGAAGAAAAGCTCAATTAGGAATGTAAATTATCAATTGTAGTATTTTTATAATCAGGTAATTTTTCAATTCAATCTCAATTCTAACATTTTCTTTCAGCTTGTGACCACAACCCCTAACCAAAGCTACGTTACAACCCTCTAAAGACTTTTTGATTGATGTGTCATCTCAATTTATAGTGGTGGAGATTTGATTTTCATGCAAGCCTATGGTAAAAACTTTTCATATTGACTGTTGAGTGCTGAATTTCTTGTCCTTAAACACCTCAAGTGATTTGAGTGAATCTTTAGTGAGGATGTGAAACTCTGTGATATTTTGAATCAAAGGTGATTACTTAAATGAGGGGAGAAACCTAATGTTTTTATGATTAAATTCTCAACTTGGAATGTTTGAAACTTTGATGTTCTTCTAGTTGGATTTTCAATGTATGATTACTTATGAATTATTTTGAGATATTATTGATAGGAATTATAAGTTGAGAAAAATGAATTCTTAATTGTGAGTTGAGGATTTTTCTTGAGGACAAGCAAACGCTTAAGTCTGGGGGTATTTGATAAACTGTAATTTATACATATTTTTATCCTATGCTTAGTACCTTTATGGATGATTTCTCCTTAGATTTGGTGAATTTGATGCTCCTAATTCTTTAATTTCATGTTTTACACTAAGGTGAGCATAGGAGAGTAAAACGAAAGAGAAATAGGTTGAAAACAGAGAAAATAAGCCAACGTGGGAAATCAACATGGCCTAGACTTCCTCACACAGGCAGTTCATGTAACACCCCTTACCCGTACCCGACGCTGGGATAAGGTACGAGGCGTTACCAGACAAACATACAAACATTAAACTAAAATACGGGCCATAAAATTTCATTCATATTTCAAAGCGTTCATTCACTTACACATAGTCCCTTATTTGAGTATACGGAGCCCAAAACATACTTTAGAAAGGGTTCGAGACTAAACCAAGAACTTACAAAAATCTTGGAAATTTCATGCTTTAAGGCTCCACACGCCCGTGCCCCAAAGTCGTGTTCCATACACGGCTGAGACACATGGTATTTTCCACGGCTATTTTCCAAGCTTTGGTCAACCTTAATCTCTTACACACTTATACAAAATCAAAAGCATATAACATGGTATTCATTTAATGATTAAACATCCTCAATTAAACCACAAACATAGCATTTGTATGTCATCATACATGTGTCTCTCATACTCATTTTACCTTGTTTATTATAGTACCACTTATACATTTATACCAAGATTATCATCTTATCAAATATCTTCAGCTTAATCATCAAGCATTCATATTTAAAGCTAGATCATATCTTTATAAAATACCACAATTCAGATGCGCAGAATAACATGTTTGCCTGAAACATTTCAATTCAATTCCATACCCAACAAGCATTACATGGAGACTAGTCATATATATATATACATGTCATGTTACATAACATTCTCTTTCTATTTTCTTCTAAACACATATCATTTATTTCATTATATCAATATTTCATATTACCATAGATACCATGTATTCCACATATATTTATTTTTCCTCCTCCTCCTCTCCATTCCACATCCTTAATGTATATAGCATTCTTGTAAGTACGATTTCACAATTTACTAATAAATTCTAACATCAAATTGTCCACATGAGTCATAATCACTTAATTATTTATAATTCAAGCTACAGAGCTCCAAATTAAGATCCGTAAATTTCTGCTGAAACTAAACTCATATATATTTCCACCATAAAATTTTCATAATTTTTGGTTTAGCCAATTATTACAGTTTATTCATTGAAATTTTCCTTGTTCTACTTTCTGACAGTTCTGACCACTCTTCACTAAAAAATAATTATATCACAGTACAGAACTTGGATAATGTTCTTGTTGATTTATATTGAAAATAGACTCATTAGGGATTTTAAAAATATAAGTTTCAGTCCGTAATTATTTTTCTCCAAATTTTTGTGATTTTCCAAAGTCAGAACAGGGGATCATGTAATCATTCTGCACCAGTCTCACAAAAACATAAATATCTCAAAATATAGGACTTCTTTGCTTGTTCTGTTTCTTTTATATGAAAATAGACTCATTAAGCTTTAATTTGATATCTCATTCAGTCTTGGATTTAATTTATAATATTTTTGGTGATTTTTCAAAATCACATCACTACTACTGTCCAAAACAGTTTTATTGCTAATTCACTCTTTCACACTTTCTTTGTATTAACCTCATTTTAACATACATATCACAAATCATTTTCACCGCGTTTCATACATCACAAGTATAGGCCCATGATCACAAGGTCACCATAAAATCATTCTCATGTATAACTTACTTGTTTATAACCTTACCACATCCTAGTCACTTAATGAACACATCCTTCACATAACCAAGTTCCTGCACTTATTCATCACAAAACTCACAAAGCAATACATAGAGAGTCTCCCGTTGAACACTTCGGATCAATCCTCGATACTTGGTGGTTTCAGCACATAGCTCCACCCATCATATAGTTCGGCTCTCTTGTACACATGGTGAACACTTAGTACCATTCATGTGACCTAGCCAGTTTATCTCGTAGCTCTCTTGTCTACATGGTGTCCTTCACCTGGAACCACGCATGCGACCTAGCTACATATATCCCGTAGCTCTATTGTCTACATGGTGTACACATATTATAACCCATGTGACCTAGCTACATCATAATGTCTCGTACTTCTCTTGTACACATGATGTGCACTCAGCACCATACATGTGACCTAGCTACATACCATCTGTATCATCCAATCTTTCAGGAGGTTCAACTGGGATTTCTCTCTCTTTTCGAACAATTTCACCAATCAAGTAATTATCCACAAACATATTTCCAATATTATTATAAAATATCACAATACAAGTAATATTGATGTATTACTTACATATAAACTTACATCTCATTTAATATCAAGGCAATAACATTAAATTACACATTGCCTTATTAAAAATCATATGAACTTACAATTTCTCATAATATCCGTAATCATAGAAATCACTTTTATGTATGATAATTCAATGCACTTCATGTACCATAGACATATTTTTAAATCAATTCATAAACTGGGCACCATAAACATTTAATTTAACATAATTCAATTAATTCAGTAAATTTAACTTTCAAATATAAATTACAGCATTATTGCTGTATTATTATCATACCAACTTACATACTTTCAACACCTCGGAAATCATAGTAAATATATCAATTTTACATGGAAAAATGCTTAAATTAATGCTTATTATACATATGGACTTACCTCGATACTAAAACGGCCATTTTACCAACTTTCCCAATTTTCGATTTTTCTCTCATTCTAGGTTCAAATCTCATTTTCCGGGATCTAAAACATCATATTTTACTTATTTAATTAATGTACTATTCAAAAAAGTCCTTAACTCAAACTTTGGAAAAATTACAATTTTGCCCCTAAACTTTTACATATTTACACTTTTGCTCCTAGGCTCGGGAATTAAACTTCATCCCTTATTCTTATGTTTTATGACATGCTGATCATTTTTCCCTTCTATGGCAATATCAAATTCTCACTCTAACATATACTTATGACTATTAGGTATTTTTACCGATTAAGCCCTTTCGCTCGTTTTCACTTAAAACCGAGTAGCACAAGTTGTATAACATAATTTAAAACCTCATATTGTATCATAAAACACCAGAATAAACAAATTTCACCTATGGGTATTTTTCAAATATGAACCCTAGGTTGAATTATTGCTAGCATAAGCTAAATCAAGTTACCGGGACTCGAAAAACGTAAAGAACTTGAAAAACGGGGTTAGAACGGACTTACTATTGAGCTTGGAAAGCTTGAAAACCCTAGCCATGGAGTCTCCCTTGGTATACACGTCCATGGTGAAGAAGATGGGCAAAATTGGCTTTTAATTTTGTATTTTAATTCATTTTACCCCTAAATGACCAAAATGCCCTTACTATTAAACTTTCCAAAAATTCCATCCATGTCCAATTTTTGTCCATAACTTAGAAATTGGTCAAATTTCTATTTAAGACCTCCTAATTAATATGTCGAAGCAATTTCATACTAGAAACTTCTAGAATGCAAGTTTTGCAACTTATTCAGTTTAGTCCCTAACTTCAAATTAAGCACTTTATGCATAGAATTTCTTCACGAACTTTTCACATAATCATGCAATCATATCATAGACCTCAAAATTATCATAAAATAATTATTTATATTTCGGATTTTGTGGTCTCGAAACCTGTGTTCCAACTAGACCAAATTTTGGGCTATTACAACTCTCCCCCCTTATAGATTTTCGTCCTCGAAAATCTTACCGGAGTGAGGTTTAGTATCTTTCTCATAATTCCCAGCATTACTAACTTATTGTTTTCAAGATGACACTTTCAGAAACACTGTGTCATCAATTTGAATCCCAAGATAACTCAGTCAACTCTGATATTTCTCTAACTCTGTCCTTCACTTGTCAACCATTCTCAGTCTCTGGTCATATCTATAATTATTTTATCACTAAACTCTTTGATTCCACACTTAGGAACTTAGTCAACATGATTCTAATGAATTTCTGTTATATACACCTCATCGGTAAGGGGGTGAGGTCATACAGTCTCTAACTCGATTCTGACATATATGTATATGACACATTTTTTTTCATTATCCACATATGTCATTATAATCATACTATCCACTTCAAACAGTTTATTATTCATATCTGTCTTGCATAAAATTTCCACTTATCTCATTTCAAACAAGTGCACTCACTCATACATTCTATGACTTTTGAATAAATTTAGTCATCACATTTACTAATTAATTTAGTCAAGCATGCAACAGCATATGAAGGCCAAACAAATATGAATAAATATATCACTACATAAAATTTCATCTCACATATTATCACATATACATATATCACGAATTCTTATTCATACCTTTCTGAGTTTAACACATCATAGCTACACTTTATTCAAATACTTCAATATTGCTATCAAATGGTCAGATGTAGCTCGGTTGAAGAATACTTCATTTTAAACAAAATGGTCCTCATTTGTGTCGGGAGACATCACACTATCACATATTTGTGGCATGTATAACTAAACTCTCACAGTTGCTATGTTAGTCCGAGAATCGACTAAACCTGCTCTGATACCACTAAATGTAACACCTCTTACCCGTACCAGACGCTGGGATAAGGTACGAGGCGTTACCAGACAAACATACAAACATTAAACTAAAATACGGGCCATAAAATTTCATTCATATTTCAAAGCGTTCATTCACTTACACATAGTCCCTTATTTGAGTTTACGGAGCCCAAAACATACTTTAGAAAGGGTTCGGGACTAAACCGAGAACTTACAAAAATCTTGAAAATTTCATGCTTTAAGGCTCCACACGCCCGTGTCCCAAAGTCGTGTTCCATACACGACTGAGACACATGGTCGTGTCTCTACCTGTGTGGAATATACCTAGGCTATTTTCCAAGCTTTGGTCAACCTTGATCTCTTACACACTTATACAAAATCAAAAGCATATAACATGGTATTCATTTAATGATTAAACATCCTCAATTAAACCACAAACATAGCATTTGTATGTCATCATACATGTGTCTCTCATACTCATTTTACCTTGTTTATTATAGTACCACTTATACATTTATACCAAGATTATCATCTTATCAAATATCTTCAGCTTAATCATCAAGCATTCATATTTAAAGCTAGATCATATCTTTATAAAATACCACAATTCAGATGCACAGAATAACATGTTTGCCTGAAACATTTCAATTCAATTCCATACCCAACAAGCATTACTTTGAGACTAGTCATATATATATACATGTCATGATACATAACCTTCTCTTTCTGTTTTCTTATAAACACATATCATTTATTTCATTATATCAATATTTCATATACCATAGTTTCCAGGTATTCCACATATATTTATTTTTCCTCCTCCTCCTCTCCATTCCACATCCTTAAAGTATATAGCATTCTTGTAAGTACGATTTCACAATTTACTAATAAATCCTCACATCAAATTGGCCACATGAGTCATAATCACTTAATTATTTATAATTCAAGCTACTGAGCTTCAAATTAAGATCCGTAAATTTCTACTGAAACTAGACTCATATATGTTTCCACCATAAAATTTTCATAATTTTTGGTGGAGCCAATTATTACAGTTTATTCAATAAAATTTTCCTTGTTTCACTTTCTGACATTCTGACCTCTCTTCACTAAAAATTAATTATATCACAGTACAAAACTCGGATAATGTTCTTGTTGATTTATCTTGAAAATAGACTCATTAGGGATTTTAAAAATATAAGTTTTAGTCCGTAATTATTTTTATCCAAATTTTTGTGATTTTCCAAAGTCAGAACAGGGGATCACGTAATCATTCTGAACCAGTCTCATAAAAACATATATATCTCAAAATATAGGACTTCTTTGCTTGTTCTGTTTCTTTTATATGAAAATAGACTCATGAAGCTTTAATTTGATATCTCATTCAGTCTCGGATTCAATTTATAATATTTTTGGTGATTTTTCAAAATCACATCACCTCTACTATCCAAAACAGTTTTATTGCTAATTCACTCTTTCACACTTTCTTTGTATTAACCTCATTTTAACATACATATCACAAATCATTTTCACCACGTTTCATACATCACAGGTATAGGCCCATGATCACAAGGTCACCATAAAATCATTCTCATGTATAACTTACTTGTTTATAACCTTACCACATCCTAGTCACTTAATGAACACATCATTCACATAACCAAGTTCCTGCACTTATTCATCACAAAACTCACAAAGCAATACATAGAGAGTCTCCCGTTGAATACTTCGAATCAATCCTCGATACTTGGTGGTTTCAGCACATAGCTCCACCCATCATATAGTTCGGCTCTCTTGTACACATGGTGAACACTTAGTACCACCCATGTGACCTAGCCAGTTTATCTCGTAGCTCTCTTGTCTACATGGTGTCCTTCACCTGGAACCACGCATGCAACCTAGCTACATATATCCCGTAGCTCTCTTGTCTACATGGTGTACACATAGTATAACCCATGTGACCTAGCTACATCATAATGTCTCGTAGCTCTCTTGTAGACATGATGTGCACTTAGCACCATACATGTGACCTAGCTGCATACCATCTGTATCATCCAATCTTTCCGAAGGTTCAACCGGGATTTCTCTCTCTTTTCCAACAATTTCACCAATCAAGTAATTATCCACAAACATATTTCCAATATTATTATAAAATATCATAATACAAGTAATAGTGATGTATTACTTCCATATAAACTTACATCTCATTTAATATCAAGGCAATAACATTAAATTACACATTTCCTTATTAAAAATCATATGAACTTACAATTTCTCATAATATCCGTAATCATAGAAATCACTTTTATGTACGATAATTCAATGCACTTCATGTACCATAGACATATTTTTAAATCAATTCATAAACTGGGCACCATAAACATTTAATTTAACATAATTCAATTAATTCACTAAATTTAACTTTCAAATATAAATTACAGCATTATTGTTGTATTATTATCATACCAACTTACATACTTTCAACACCTCAGAAATCATAGTAAATATATCAATTTTACATTGAAAAATGCATAAATTAATGCTTATTATACATATGAACTTACCTCGATACTAAAACGGCCATTTTACCAACTTTCCCAATTTTCGATTTTTCTCTCATTCTAGGTTCAAATCTCATTTTCCGGGATCTAAAACATCATATTTTACTTATTTAATTAATGTACTATTTAAAACAGCCCTTAACTCAAACTTTGGAAAAATTACAATTTTGCCCCTAAACTTTTGCATATTTACACTTTTTCCCCTAGGCTCAGGAATTAAACTTCATCCTTTATTCTTATGTTTTATGACATGCTGGCCATTTTTCCCTTCTATGGCAACATCAAATTCTCACTCTAACATATACTTATGACTATTAGGTATTTTTACCGATTAAGCCCTTTCGCTCGTTTTCACTTAAAACCGAATAGCACAAGTTGTATAACATAATTTAAAACCTCATATTGTATCATAAAACACCAGAATAAACAAATTTCACCTATGGGTATTTTTTCAAATATGAACCCTAGGTTGAATTATTGCTAGCATAAGCTAAATCAAGTTACCGGGACTCGAAAAACGTAAAGAACTTGAAAAACAGGGTTAGAACGGACTTACTATTGAGCTTGGAAAGCTTGAAAACCCTAGCCATGGAGTCTCCCTTGGTATACACGTCCATGGTGAAGAAGATGGGCAAAATTGGCTTTTAATTTTGTATTTTAATTCATTTTACCCCTAAATGACCAAAATGCCCTTACTATTAAACTTTTCAAAAATTCCATCCATGTCCAATTTTTGTCCATAACTTAGAAATTGGTCAAATTTCTATTTAAGACCTCCAAATTAATATGTCGAAGCAATTTCATACTAGAAACTTCTAGAATGCAAGTTTTGCAACTTATTCAGTTTAGTCCCTAACTTCAAATTAAGCACTTTATGCATAGAATTTCTTCACGAAATTTTCACATAATCATGCAATCATATCATAGACCTCAAAATTATCATAAAATAATTATTTATATTTCGGATTTTGTGGTCTCGAAACCTCTGTTCCAACTAGACCAAATTTTGGGCTATTACAGTTCACACGCCCGTTTCCATTTAACAAATTACACATGGCCTAAGCCACCTCACACGGGCGTGTAACACGGGCATGTCCCTATCGAGCCCAATTCTAGTCCTATTCGGAAAAGGCCACTCTTGAGGGTTTAGAAGCATTCTAAAGCCTATATAAACACCCCAAGAGGTACCTGAAAGACACAAAAGGAGGATGAAGCAAGGAGTTACTTGAAGGAAGCCGATTGATCCATTTCAGAAGTCAAATTCACCTTGAAGACCGAAGATCTCCCATTGATTCCCTTCAAGAGCTCTTGGGTTTCTTTATGTTTTGTTATCATTATTCTTTTAAGATGTTTTATTTCATAAATATGAACTAAACCCCCTAAATACCTAAGGGGAATGAAACCTAAGACGAATCTTGTTATTATTATCTGAATTATATGATAAATATTTGATTTGTTCTTAATTATGTATTCTTAATTCTTGCTTTGATTTTCCATGATATTAATTCAAGTTTTAATGTGCTTATTTAGAGGAGCAAAAGTCCCTGTCTAAGAGTAGATCTAACATAATTAAGCGGAGTTGATTGCATGCCTAGAGATAGGGTGACATAATTTTGACGGATTAGGGTGAAACCTAATAAGGGAATCCATAAATAGAGTTAATGCAATACTGGGGGTTTTAATTAGAAAGAGATTTCAATTAATCAACCTAGGGTTAGATGTTTTTAGTCTCGAGAGAGATAATAATATAAATTAAGGATTTCTACGGATCAAGTGTGTAATATCCTGATTTTGGGACTAGTCGGAATAGTGGTTTCGTGACCACAAAATCCGAGATAGAAATAATTATTTTATGATTATTTTGAGGTCTATGATATGATTGCATGATTGTGTGAAAATTTTGTGAAGAAATTTTATGCATAAAGTGCTTAAATTGAAATTAGGGACTAAATCGAATAATTTGTAAAACTTGCATTCTAGAAGTTTCTAGTATGAAATTGTTTTGAAATATTAATTAGGAGGTCTTAAATAGAAATTTTACCAATTTCTAAGTCTATGGACAAAAATTGGACATGGATGGAATTTTTGGAAAGTTTAGTAGTAAGGGCATTTTGGTCATTTAGGGGTAAAATGAATTAAAATACAAAATTAAAAGCCAATTTTGCTCATCTTCAACCCCATGGCCGAATATAGCAAGGAGAAACCATGGCTAGGGTTTTTCAAGCTTCCAAGCTCGATTGTAAGTTCGTTCTAGCCTCGTTTTTAATGATTTTTACGTTTTTGGAGTCCCGGTAGCTCGATTAAGCTTATGCTAGCAATTTTTCAACCTAGGGTTCATATTTGGAAAAATACCCATAGGTGAAATTTGTGTATTTTGGTGTTTTATGATAGAATATGAGGTTTTAAATTATGTTAGACAACTTGTGCTACTCGGTTTTAAGCGAAAACTAGCAAAAGGGCTTAATCGGTAAAAATACCTAATAGTCATAAGTACATGTTAGAGGGAGAATTTGATGTTGCCATAGAAGGGAAAAATGATCAGCATGTCATAAAATATAAGAAAATAGGCTGAAGTTTAATTTACGAGCTTTGGGGTAAAAGTGTAAATATGCAAAAGTTTAGGGGCAAAATTGTAATTTTTCCAAAATATGATTTTGGGTCAATTTGAATAATGTGAGTCCTAATTAGACTATATTTTAAATGATAGAGCAAGGAAAACTAAAATTCAGGCTAAAATGGGGAAAATACCACGTTGTGGACGAAATGGTAAAAGTAGCCATTTTCGCATACGAGGTAAGTTCATTTGTAAATGTTGGTAACATAGTTATTATTTTAAATGTTTTAATGTTATTTAAATGATATGATAATTATTATGAAATATTATACTTGTGATAATTGTTTGATAATATGTCAAATTATGTGATATACTTGGAAAATGTGAAATACTACCGAGTATCGGTATCGGCATTCCGTAGAAGATGGTTGAGACACATGATTGGGAAAAAGGTCCCGTTGAACCTTAGCAATGGATTAGGATACAAGTGACATGTCACTGGGATATTTGGGCATCCGAACTCGTTGAGTTGAGTCCGAGTTCACTTATGGATGCGAATGTCCAAACTCATTGAGTTGAGTCTGAGTTCGAGAGATGTAACTAGGCATCCGAGCTCGTTGAGTTGAGTCCGAGTTCACTTATGGCTGCAAACGCTCGAGCTCATTGAGTTGAGTCCGAGTTCACTTATGGGCGGGTTACATGGTAGCTTGGCTACATATGTGGCACTTATGTGCAAACTTTCCATGTATCCGAATTATATTCCGATGTGTTCAACGGGTAAAGTTCAACTCAAATGGAGGAATACTCAAGATGAAAAGGACGTATTGGTAAGTGTTGTGAAATGGATACTTTGAACAGGTATGTACTTAACCCTCGGGTTGAATACTCGATATAACAACAATATGGTAAGATGATAAATGAAAATGTGATATGAATGTCTTGGTGATGATTATGCAAATGACGTTTTATGTTTGCTTATATGGTTATGTTACTTGCTATTTGCAGGTGAACTTATTAAGCATTTATGCTTACTCCCTCCTTTTCATTCCTTGTAGTTTTGACAAGCCAGCTCAGAAATCAAGAACGGTCGGAGGCTCGCTCACACTATCTGTATACCATCTTGGCATAATGGCTTTTATATTTTGAGTATGGCATGTATAGCATTATAATCATTTTGTATATATGGTCTTATGATATGGTTATTGAGTGGTATGGAAATGCTTGGTAATGATTAGCCATTGGAATGGCTAATCATGATCATATTTGGTGTTATGTATGTCAAATTGCTAGCTAATCCATGGAAACCATGAAATAGGTAAAATTTACCATAAAATAGATTCAGACAGCAGTAGTGACGTGAATTTGAAAAATCACTAAAAATAGTAGAAATGGAATTAAATAATGAATAAGTTATTTAATCGAAGCTTGATGAGTCTATTTGCATATGAAAGAAGAGAAATAGGTATATGAGCTATATTTTATGAGATGTTTAAATTTTTGTGAAACAGGGCCAGAGCGATTTCTGGATCCCCTGTTCTGAATTTGGAAATTCACCATAAATTTTACAAAGATAATTAGAAGTCATGCTTTATATGTACAGATTACTTATTGAGTCTAGTTTTATTAGAGACAAACGACATAGTTATTGAAGCTCTGTACAGGAAGATATCAGTTTTGTAACACACAGAGGTCAGAGTAGTCGAACCCTGAAACAGGGGAGACTTTAACTAATAAACTGTACTAATTGGCTTGACCAAAAATTCTAGAAAAAAATTAATAGATAAATATATGTGTCTAGTTTCATGAAAAATTTACGGAATTGGATTTCGAGTTTCGGAACTCGAGATATGATTTTTAAAGCGACTGTGACGCAGTTAGCCAACGTGTTTGGAAATTTTAAAATGAATTGTATGAGCTGTTTAAGTAATGAATTAAGTCCGTTAACACCTCGTGTTCGACTCCAAAATGGTCTCGGGTCTGGGGCGTTACATTTAGTGGTATCAGAGCAGGTTTAGTCGGTTCTCGGACTAGCCTAGCATGTGTAAAAGTTTAGCTATACATGCCACTGATCTGTGATAGTGCGATGTCTTCCGACGCGTATGAGTACCGTCTTATTTAGACAGGGTACTCTCCAACCGAGCTGCACTGACCATGTTCAATGTTATGCGAAGGTATTTGAGTAAGGTTATGATTATGATAAGTCTCAGTTCAGAAAAGTATGAATAAAAGTTTATGATACATATGTGATAATATGTGAGATGAAAGTTCATGTTGTGATAAATATCCATATTTGCTTAATGCTCATACGATGTAGTGTATGTGGCTTACTTGATAAGATGAATGGAATAAATAGAAAGTAGTAGAGGTATGAATAAAGGTCATAATATCATAATACGAATGAAAATGTCCTTGTCTTGATTGGATGTTGAATGTTGATGAATGTTAATGATATACAATTTTTTATGAGATAAAGGATTATAATGAAATGAACTTATCTATGTTAAATTGTTGGACTGAATTATATGATTGTAATGATATGTACACGATGATGCACGAAATGAAAGTTGTGATGTGATGCAAATATCTATGTTTGTTTGGCCTTATATGATGTTATGAGCATGAATTAATTTAATTAAATGAATGGATAAGTAAAGCTATCTAGAAAACATAGAATGTATGCATAAGTATATTGTCTAAATGGACAATAGGAAAATTTGTGTAAGCCAACATGAATGTTGCATTGCCTAAATGAATGACATGATTTTGATGATGTTGCTATGATGATGGGAGTTATGTCATATGTGTATGTATAAGAAAGTCGAGTCAGAGGTCCTACAACCCCTCCCCCTTACCAAAGTGGTACTTATAATGGAATTTCATGAGATTTGTATTAAATAAGTTTCCGGTTGAGAACCCAAAGAGTTCAGTGATAGAATAATTATAAGTATGATCAGAGATTGAAAATGAGCTGATAAGTAAAGTCAGAGCCAGTAAAGTATCGGATTGACATAAAGATTATTGGAGTTATGCACTGTCCCAGTTAGAAAAGGAATTCTCTTTGGTAAATCGAATTACTCAAGTGCAAGTTCGAGAAAAGTGTAAATCAAAATTTATTCAGAACTGGCCTTCTTTAGTGAATGGTTTAATATGAAATTTGTGACGGCAGAACTAGTTGGGGAAATGATAATTGAAATGTGAACTATCTGAGTGTGACAGTTATGACTGGACAGATTTAGCAGTCTCTTTTGAGATGTTCTATGTGTTTACCCGTTCTCAGAAATATTTCTATGGCTATTGATCTTCTGAAGAAATTCTTGTTATATGGGAATGTCTTCTAATTCTGGTGTTGGATGTAAGCATTGGTAGTCTGACTGGTTTATAATTCATATTGCTGTATTTTATCGGGTATTCTATTTCATTTTGTCTGATAAGAATTGATGAGAGAATACGTATGATATTATGATTTTGTTTCTTCTACTTGATGCTTCATCTGATATATATGTATGAGAACATATATTGATCTTGTTATATTTGATTTCAGTAGGATTAAATGATGTTTTCTTCTGGACTTTCTTTCTTTGAAGAATTATCGGGGTATTCTGTATTTTCTCTATGAGTTTGGTTTTCGATTCTCCGGATAGTATCGTATCTTGGGTTTCTTTATTCTGGATTTCTCTATCTTGGATTTCTTTATTCAGTTTCCTTGTTATCTTTGTTCCATAATTTGTCAATTATGACTCGTGTTCGAAGTGCGCTCTTCAGCTCGTGATAATCATGTCAAATATGACTATACTTCTAATTTGATCTTGGTAATGTGGTTATTTTAGTATTAGGATTTTTTCTAATTTCTACGTAAGGATTTGACATCAGTAAAGGCATAGGTGATAAAAGCACGCGTTTCAGTCGGTATGGTGAATTATTTATTTGAAAGATTTCATGTGACAATTATGTCAGGATTATTTTTCCCAAGTCTGATAATAGAATTTCATTTTGTACGGATAAAAGAGTAAATAGTTTGAACGAGAAGTGTATATTTATTAGAAAGAGTTGGATATTAGTTAAAGTCACTACGAATGATAAGGTTTTCGTCTTGTGAAAGCTGAAAAGTTTATTACATGTTGACAGAGCTCGGATAGATGAGAATATTGGTAACCGAAGCGTCTGAACTAGACTAGTCTACATTGAGTAAAGACTTTCGGACTTTCAGTAATGTACTGTTGTATGAATTGTGATGTGTTTCAAGACAGTGAGGTAATGTGATAGTTTAGAGCTTTCGATGTTACATAAAATCGGAGTTGTTAAATGGGTTAAAGCTGAGCATTGGAATCTATCAAAATTATCCTTGTCAGTGTTGATATTGGGATGGAAATGAGAAGGATTATTCTTGAGGCCATATCAGAATTAATTCCATGGCGGAAAGAGGAAAATGTGATGTATCCTATTGTTAAATGTTTGGCGAGATCTATAAATCAATCTGTATTGAATGAATTCCTACTCATCAGATTCATGGAATTTTAGGTCTCTTTGATTGTTGGATTTCTTAGAATTCCGGTCTCCATTAATCAAGTTAATATCCGAGTTTTATGTCATGATATCATGGGAAACTGAGAAGGGTTGAAAATTTAAGAACAGTTGAGAGTTGAGATTGTAAGCTTTCAGATCATATGAGAAATTAAAGAGATGTATTGGAGGTACAGTCTAAGTGAAAGTTCTTTGGCACCGAATATGAGATTAAAAGTGAAGACCACTTTTTTGGTAAGATTTTCGGGGACGAAAATCCCTAAAGGGGGGGAGAGTTGTATATCCTGATTTTGGGCCTAGTCGGAACAGTGGTTTCGTGACCACAAAATCTGAGATAGAAATAATTATTTTATGATTATTTTGAGGTCTATGATATGATTGCATGATTGTGTGAAAATTTTGTGAAGAAATTTTATACATAAAGTGCTTAAATTGAAATTAGGGACTAAATCGAATAATTTGTAAAACTTGCATTCTAGAAGTTTCTAGTATGAAATTGTTTTGAAATATTAATTAGGAGGTCTTAAATAGAAATTTTACCAATTTCTAAGTCTATGCACAAAAATTGGACATGGATGGAATTTTTGGAAAGTTTAGTAGTAAGGGCATTTTGGTCATTTAGGGGTAAAATGAATTAAAATACAAAATTAAAAGCCAATTTTGCTCATCTTCAACCCCATGGCCGAATATAGCAAGGAGAAACCATGGCTAGGGTTTTTCAAGCTTCCAAGCTCGATTGTAAGTCTGTTCTAGCCTCGTTTTAATGATTTTTACGTTTTTGGAGTTCCGGTAGCTCGATTAAGCTTATGCTAGCAATTATTCAACCTAGGGTTCATATTTGGAAAAATACCCATAGGTGAAATTTGTGTATTTTGGTGTTTTATGATAGAATATGAGGTTTTAAATTATGTTAGACAACTTGTGCTACTCAGTTTTAAGCGAAAACTAGCAAAAAGGGCTTAATCGGTAAAAATACCTAATAGTCATAAGTACATGTTAGAGCGAGAATTTGATGTTGCCATAAGGGAAAAATGATCAGCATGTCATAAAACATAAGAAAATAGGCTGAAGTTTAATTTACGAGCATTGGGGTAAAGGTGTAAATATGCAAAAGTTTAGGGGCAAAATTGTAATTTTCCAAAATATGATTTTGGGTCAATTTGAATAATGTGAGTCCTAATTAGACTATATTTTAAATGATAGAGCAAGGAAAACTAAAATTCGGGCTAAAATGGGGAAAATACCAAGTTGTGGATGAAATGGTAAAAGTAGCCATTTTCGCATACGAGGTAAGTTCATATGTAAATGTTGGTAACATAGTTATTATTTTAAATGTTTTAATGTTATTTAAATGATATGATAATTATTATGAAATATTATACTTGTGATAATTGTGTGATAGTATGTCAAATTATGTGATATACTTGGAAAATGTGAAATACTACCGAGTATCGGTATCGGCATTCCTTGAAGATGGTTGAGACACATGATTAGGAAAAAGGTCCCGTTGAACCTTAGGAATGGATTAGGATACAAGTGACATGTCACTGGGATATTTGGGCATCTGAACTCGTTGAGTTGAGTCCGAGTTCACTTATGGATTCGAATGTCCGAACTCGTTGAGTTGAGTCCGAGTTCGAGAGATGTAACTAGGCATTCCAGCTCGTTGAGTTGAGTCCGAGTTCACTTATGGATGCGAACGCCCGAGCTCGTTGAGTTGAGTCCGAGTTCACTTATGGGCGGGTTACATGGTAGCTTGGCTACATATGTGGCACTTATGTGCAAACTTTCTATGTATCCGAATTATATTCCGATGTGTTCAACGGGTAAAGTTCAACTCAAATGGGGGAATACTCAAGATGGAAGGGACATATTGGTAAGTGTTGTGAAATGGATACTTTGAACAGGTATGTACTTAACCCTCGGGTTGAAAACTCGATATAACAACAATATGGTAAGATGATAAATGAAAATGTGATATGAATGTCTTGGTGATGATTATGCAAATGATGTTTTATGTTTGCTTATATGGTTATGTTACTTGCTATTTGCATGTGAACTTATTAAGCATTTATGCTTACTCCCTCCTTTTCTTTCCTTGTAGTTTTGACAAGCCAGGTCGGAAATCGGGAACGGTCGGAGGCTCGCTCACACTATCTGTATACCGTCTTGGCATAATGGCTTGTATATTTTGAGTATGGCATTTATAGCATTATAATCATTTTGTATATATGGTCTTATGATATGGTTATTGAGTGGTATGGAAATGCTTGGTAATGATTAGCCATTGGAATGGCTAATCATGATCATATTTGGTGTTATGTATGTCAAATTGCAGCTAATCCATGGAAACCATGAAATAGGTAAAATTTACCATAAAATAGATTCAGATAGCAGTAGTGACGTGAATTTGAAAAATCACTAAAAATAGTAAAAATGGAATTAAATAATGAATAAGTTATGGAATCGAAGCTTGATGAGTCTATTTTCATATGAAAGAAGAGCAACAGGTATATGAGCTATATTTTATGGGATGTTTAAATTTTTGTGAAACAGGGCTAGAGCGATTTCTGGATCCCCTGTTTTGAATTTGGAAATTCACCATAAACTTTACAAAGATAATTAGAAGTCATGCTTTATATGTACAGATTAATTATTGAGTCTAGTTTTATTAGAGACAAACTACATAGTTATTGAAGCTTTGTACAGGAAGATAACTGATCCGTAACACACAGAGGTCAGAGTAGTCAAACCCTAAAACAGGGGAGACTTTAACTAATAAACTGTACTAATTGGCCCGACCAAATATTCTAGAAAAAAATTAATAGATATATATATATGAGTCTAGTTTCATGAAAAATTTACGGAATTGGATTTCGAGTTTCGGAACTCGAGATATGATTTTTAAAGCGACTGTGATGCAATTAGCTAGCTTGTCTGGAAATTTTAAAATTAATTGTATGAGTTGTTTAAGTAATGAATTAAGTCCGTTAACACCTCGTGTTCGACTCCGGCAACGGTCTCGGGTACGGGGCGTTACAAAGTGAAATGAATAAATTGTCTAATTCATAGTGGATAACAAGTGAAGTCTAGGTGGATTTTTCCTTAGGTATTGTCCAAATCATTCAGTTTTTCCAAAAGTTATTTCCCCAATTCACTTTCTGTGCATTCTTAGTTTAGTAATTAATTTAGATAAAACAAATCCCTTTATTATTTCGGCTAGATAATGAAAAGAAAATTAATACTAGAACTTTTAGTTCCTTTAGGTTCGACATTCTGGTCTTGCCATAAGCTATACTACTGTTCAATAGGTGCGCTTGCCTTTGTCGTGATAATAGTTAGTATTCAAGGACGGTCATTCATAAATTATAAAACTTATCACGATTTACATCAATCAATTTTTTACTCTATGTGCAATGAATACTCAGTTGGCTCTATCTGATGACGGATCGATTGTAGCTGAGTTGAAAGTGAGACCGTTATTTATACAGTAAATTTGCGAAGCTCAAAAAGTTGATAATGAATTGTTAGCAAAACGAGTTTAATGTAATTTGAATCCTAATTCAGAGTTTCAAGTTGATTCAGATGACTATTTAAGATTCAGAGGCTGAATATGTATTCCGTGAAATTCAGAGTTGATTCAGATGATTTTGGATGGAGCTCATAGTAGTTGTTTATCTGTTCATCCTGGAAGTAAGAAAATGTATAACGACTTGAAAACATTATTGGTGGCATGGCATGAAATGTCATATCTCAGAATTTGTTTCTAAATGTTTGATTTTTCAGGAAGTTAAAGTTGAGCATCAAGTGTCATCTAGCTTATTGCAGTCGATTATGATTCCCGAGTGGAAATGAGATAGAGTGACTATGGATTTTATTTCGGGTTTACCCTTATCTCCGAGTAAGAAAGATTCCATTTGGGTTGTTGTTTATCGATTGACGAAATTAGCTCATTTCATTTCGGTACAAATGAATTATTCGCTCGATAAGTTAACTAAGTTGTATATTTATGAGGTTGTAAGATTACACGGAGTACCTATTTCTATTGTTTCAGATAGATCCAAGGTTTACATCAAGATTTTGGAAGAAACTGTAAGATGCACTGGGTAAAAAGCTACATTTTAGTACCACATTTCACCTGCAAATGAATGGTCAATCCGAGCTAGTTATTCAGATACTCAAACATATGCTGAGATGTTGTATTCTTGAGTTAGAAGGTACGTGGGAAAAGTACTTGTCATTGATTGAATTCGCGTAAAATAATAGCTTTCAATCAAGCATTAAAATGGCATCTTATGAAGCTTTACATGGTCAAAAGTGTCAAACACCATTGTACTAGACCAAATGAAACGAGAATAAGATTCACGGGGTTGATTTGATCAGAGAGATTGAAGAGAAAGTAAAAGTAATCCGTGATAGTCTAAAAGCAACTTCGGATCGTCAAAAATCGTATGCAAATTTAAAAAGAAAAGGTATTGAGTTTCAGATCGGAGATAAAGTATTTTTGAAAGTTTTTTCATGGAAGAAAATACTTTGATTTGGTCGTAAAGGCAAATTAAGTCTGCGATTCATCGGACCATATGAAATCATCGAGCAAGTTAGACCAGTTGCTTATCAGCTAGCATTATCGTCTGAGTTAGAAAAGATACATAATGTATTTCATGTGTTGGTGCTTCGACGATACAGATTCGATCCGTCTCATGTTATTTCCCCGATCGAAGTTAAAATTCAATCAGATTTATCGTACAATGAAGAACCGATCTAAATTTTAGTTCGTGAGATCAAAGAACTGAGAAACAAGAAAGTTGCATTAGTGAAAGTATTGTGCCATCAACACGGGGTTGAAGAATCTACATGGGAAGCCAAGGTTGCTATGAGAAAGCAATATTCAAACCTATTCACTAGTAAGATTTTCAGGGACAAAAATCCCTAAGGGGGAAGAGTTATAACAGCCCGATTTTAGCTAAATCAGAATAGTGTTTTTGGAACCACAAATCTGAGGTCATAAAATTATTTTAATATTATTTTTGGTGTTTACAGCATGTGAATATATATGTGTAAAAATTTCGTGAGCTAATTTTATCATTTAATAGCTCAATTTGAGAAAAAATGACTTAATCGCGTAAAATGCAAAAGTTGCATTCTACAAGTTAAACGTGTCTATTTGCTATGAGGCATTAAATGAAAGATCCTTATGTTGATATTAGACCATTTTTTATGATAATGGGCATTTATGGACATCCATTATAAGTTTTTAATGTTTATTAATTAAGGTTAAAATTGTAATTTGGTTAATAAGGTTATAATAAATAGAAAAAGTTATAATATGCCTAAATTATCATCATCTTCACCGAAATTAAAAGAGAAAGAAGGAAAACATGAAGCTTTAGGGTTCGGCCATATTGAAGCTTAATTGAAGGTCCATTTTTGTTCCGTTTTTGATGATTTCTATGTTTTTGTGATTGTTGATTAGTAATCTTGCTAGCCCGTACCTTAATTTCTGAAATTGTTGATGAATTCGTGAGTTTCCATTGATGAATGCTTGAGTGTTTGAATGTTTGATGATGGAAAATGAGTATTTTTTGATAGATTATCATGTTTGGTAAAGTGATTTTTGGTGAAACTGCATAAAACGGGTTAATTTTTAAGAAATGTGAAAGTTTAGGGCCAAAGTGTAAAAAATGCTCAAATATATGTTTGTGGATGAAATTTAATGAATTAAGGAATAAAAGAGTTAATTTTGAATTTATACAGATCCTGAAAGAAAGAAATTGCATTTAGATCGAGGGAAATTGAAAGTTATTGAGTAATCGATCCGATTCGTTTATTCCGACTACAAGGTAAGTTCATATGCAAATAAATGTCTTTGAATTAAATTATAAATGTTCTGTTATCATTGAATGGCTATGAATGTCGAACGAGTAAATACGAGCATGAATCAATGAAGTATCTGAAAGTCTCGTACTAACCTTAAGAATAGTATAGGATACGAATGTCATGACATTAGGTTATTGAGATGTGATTACATGTAAGACCATATCTGGGACATTGGCATTGTATTACGATTTCGTGTAGGACCATGTCTGGGACATTGGCATCGTTAATTGATTTCTTGTAAGACCCTGTCTAGGACTGTGGCATCAATATGTAATAACATGTAAGACCATATCTGGGATGTGGCATTGTACGAGCTTATGTGATTTTCGAGTATCCTTAATGATTCCGAATGGTTCAACGGGCAAAGTCAACTTGAGAAAAAAATATGTCGATGAGTTAATTGACTCAGGTACGTATGAAATTCATACAAATATTGAAAAAGGGAAATATTTGATGAACTTGATTAAGACATTGAATATATGTTCAATGGAAAGGTTTGTGAATTTGAATGGTATTAGTTATGTTAAACTTATTTGAATTGAAATGAAAATATTCATGTGATAGCTTTGTTTGTATATGGCTTACTAAGCTTTTAAAGCTTACTTTATGTGTTCTTTCCATGTTTTATAGATTATTGAAGCTAGCTCGGACTTGAGAATCATCGGGAAAACAACATCACACTATTAATCATCTCGTTGGTACTTTTGAAGCTTTGTATAGATGGTATATGGCATGTATAGGCTAGTATCTTCATGGTATATTTCGAGACTTGATTTTAGCCAAGAGATTTGGCTTGTAAGTTGGCTTAATTTATGTGTTTAATAAGTTATTTATGTGATGTATATAATGCATTAAATGTTGGCTTAATTTGGTATGTTTGCCATAGTTCCTGATTTAGCTAAATGGTTGTTCTTTTGATTAGTTATTAATTTTTGTACTAATGCTTGAAATTTGGCATATTTTGGCTTGACTCTGAGATGATAAATTGGTATATTTTGAGGCATAAAATAGGTGATAAGTTGTTGGGTAAATGCATCTAGAAGTTATGCAAGTTTGATGATTTGTGGCATAGTGAAATGGTATGTTTTGGTTGTGGAATTGAGTAATAGAAATGGTTGATGATAGATGGCATGATTTGTGAGTGAATTAGCATGTTTTGGCTACTTATATATGAGTTGTAATGATACCATTTTGATGACTAGGTGTGTATGAGAAAAGGGTGGCAATTTGGCTTTGCAAATTTTCTATTTGTGTCCACACAGGCAGAGACACGGGCGTGTGTCTCAGCCGTGCGCGACACACGGTCATACGGCCATGAGTCCCTTGGGGTACCATTCGAATTAAAGTTAGTATACCCTACAGTTTTGACATGACCTAGACACACGGGCGTGTCTATTGGCCATGTGTGGCACACGGGCTGGCACTTAGGCGTGTGGTCGGCCGTGTGACCCAAGTCAGTAACCCCCTTAAATTTCACACGGCCTAGCACACGGGTGTGTCCTTGGCCATGTGGTACAAGTCAGTATGCATGCCCTATTTTCACACAGCTTGTGACACGGGCTTGTCTGGTGGTCATGTGAGACACATGGCCTGTTCACATGGGCGTGTGACCTTGAAATCAAAGAAAATTTTCTAAGTTTCCTAAAGTTTGTAAATGTTATCGATTTATTCCTGAACCACTTCTAAACATGTTTTAAGGTCTCGTAGGACCTTAGAAGGGACAATATGATTGAGATGAATGTATTTTGTTATTGATATTCATAAATTTTTGTGAATGATATGTATTGACTTGTAATGCCTTGTAACCATATTTCGGCGACGGATATGGGCTAGGGGTGTTACAAAGATGGCCTTATATTTAATGATTTAAATATTTATAAACCAAGGTTAATTTAGTAATTTATGAATTAAGTATAATAAACCAAAACAAATTTTAAAATGGTTTTCACCTTCTTTAATTTACAACCGAAATAAAAGAAAGAAAAGAGGGTTGAGAGCATTTTAGGGTTCGGCCCTTATTGACCTTGATTAAGGTATGTTCTTTGCTCATTTTTAATGATTTTTACATTTTTTGATATCGTTGCTTTGTGTTCTAGCTAGCCCATGCTTTAATTTTTGAATTTGTTAATGAATTTTTGAAGTGCCATTGATGAATGCTTGAGCTTTTGAATGTTTTATGATGAAAAATGAATATTTCTTGATAGTTACACAAGTTTTGTTAAGTGATCTTAGTTAAAAATGCATTTTAGGGATTTAACTATGAAAAGTGTAAATTGGGTGGATAAAATGTGAAATAAATGAAAGTTTTGGGTTGCTAGGGACTTATATGAAATTCGGCCAACATGAATCTTGTTGAATTGTGTGAATTTTGTGTATTTTTGAAATAGAGACTAAATTTTAAAAATGTGGATGTTTAGGGGTTAAAGTGTAAAATGCCCAAATATGTGTTTGTGGATTGAATTGAATGATTTGATGAATCAATAAGTTAGTTTTGAATGTATATAGATCAAGCACGAAAGAAATAGGAATTAGATCGGGGAAATTCAAAGGTTATCAATAGTCGATCCAGTCTGTTTCTCCCAAATATAATGTAAGTTCATATGCAAATAAATAGCTTTAAATTGAATTATATATGTTTAATTGTCATTGAATTGCTATGAATGTTAAGTGATCAAATACGAGAAAGAATCGACAGGGTTACAATATACGAAAGTCTCGTACGAACCTGAGGAATAGTATAGAATACAAATGTCGTGACATTAGGATTAACGAGATGTGTTTATGTGTAAGACCATGTCTGGTGTAACACGCCGAACCCGTATCCATCGCCAGATTAGGGTTAAGAGGCATTACTGAACAAAACACAGTTTGGCACAGTCATTTATCACTTTTCGTGTATCAATATTCAAGTTACAAATCATACTTTGAAATTTAATCAATCAATACTCTTAACCTATTTAAAAGTTAGAACCAAACTGTCATACATCAATAAAATATTGCATGCTTTACAAACCCATTGTTTGAACCTATTTACTATCATATTCATACAATTCGAATATTTATAATATATTCAAGCTTATAACAATACATCATATATACTAAGCTTATGTCAAATTATCCATTGCATACATTTATTTCATATCAAACTTCTAGCCATACTATTTTATAAACTATGCACATATGCATAGTAAGTCATATCAATCCATGTATTTAACTAAATATCAAATATATCATTTTATAAGATATATACATGCGCATAACACTCTAAAACAAAAGCCATTTCTAAATACAAATACCAAATCATGGTTAACCTAATTCATTAACTAATTTATAAAGATAGTAATTCATATGTTATGCATATGTGTACATTTACTTAAGTTAAACTTTTCACAAACTTTATTAGGCATACAACAATAAAGCATAATCAAGCTTCGTTATAAACCAAATACATTTGTAAACATTACCAACCTATGTGCATTACACCATAGCCACGTTAAAAAAGTTTTGAACATAAACAAAAATTTTAAGTATACCAATTCAAATGCTAAATATCATGCCCCAAAATACATAAACACAACAAATCAATTATCCCTATATTCGGTCATTAAATTAGCCTCAAAAGATCAAACCAAACCATTTAAAAACATGTACATTAATTACCATTTCAAACTGTACCTAAATAACCAATTCACCATCAATGATATATTCATCTTTCTATCTTTTTACCTATTTATTCATGCCAAATCATGTCATCATATAACACAAAATAACCACATATCATACTTCCAAAATATACTACGTATAGGACCGAAAATGCTTATGCATCATTTATCACCTTCAAGCCAATTCACTAGACAAATTGTACATCCACAATAAGTCAATAAATAACCACACCAAATACCAATTTCACAATTTAGAGCAAATTCATCATATAGCTTATAGATACATGCACCACAATTCAAAGACACATCCATCTACCACAAAAATTATACCATAAAACACATTTTCAAATGAGCTAATTTCATGGTCGATTATTCATCATACTTTTTATTACTCATTGTCAAATCATAAAACCAAACACTTTAAGCATATAAACCATGAAACAAAGCATACCTCTAAAATAAGTATAAGTCATAACCACATACACACAAGCCATAATATTGTAATCAAGCCATTTTCGCATGGCTACATAAATATACAAATTCAAAATCAAACATATTTAAACTAGCCTATACATGCGTTATGTTCAAATTTTTGAACTTTAAAAGTACGAAATGATAGTCGATAGTGTGATGATAATCCTTGACAATCCCTGAGCATGTCACTAACTTCCAAAATCTATAAAACACCAAAAAAACACACAAAGTAAGCTTGGAAAGCTTAGTAAGCCATAAGCAAATAAATCATGAAAAGAACATCTGCATTATAAATTCAACTTGGCCAAATACGATCAATCTCATATACATATATATAATCACCCTTTTATCGTACATAATTCATATTATCACCTCAAGTACTACACTTACCTTACTTTCATGAACATTTAATTTCACATGTACCTAAACCATTTAGCTCAAATTCACATTCGATATTGACTTGACATTGCCCGTTGAACCATTTGGAATTGACAAGGATAAACAGAAATCATATAAGCTCATACAATGCCATATCCCAGATATAGTCTTACATGCTATCACATATCGATGCCACTGCCCTAGACAAGGTCTTACACATTTTCCCACTTTGATGCCAATGTCCCAAACATGGTCTTACATGAACACACATCGGAAGTCCTAATGTCATGACATACGTATTTGATAAACCGTAATTTATACATATTTTTACCCCATTTTAAAGCATTTTATGGATGATTTTCCATTAGAATTGGTGAATTTGATGCTCCTAATACTTTAATTTCGTGTTTTATACTTAGAAGAGCATAGGAGAGCGAAAGGAACGAGAAACTGGCCAAAAACGGAGAAAATGGGCCAAAGTATGAACTCAACATGGCCTAGACTTCCTTACATGGGCATCCCACACACCCGTGCCATTCTAACAAGCTCGAGCACTGCCTAAAGTAATCGCACACGGGCGTGTCCCTGCCGAGCCCAAGTTGAGTTCAATTCAGAAAAGGCTAATTTTGAGGGCTCATAGGCATTCCAAAGCCTATAAATACACCCTAAAAGAGGAGAAAAATGGGACACATAGAATAGGGAGCAAGGAATTACTCCAAGGAAGTTGATTGATTCATTTCAAAAGTCGGATTCATCATCAAGACTGAAGATCTCTCCTCAATTCCCCTTTAGGAGTTTTGGGTTTTCTTTATGTTTTGTATTCTTTATTATTCTGAGATGTTTTCTTATTTAGTTATGAACTAAATCCCCTAAATACCTAAGGGGAATGAAACCTAAGAGGAATCTTGTTATTATTTTCTAAATTGTATGATAAATATTTAACTAGTTCTTAATTTTGTGTTCTTAATTATTGTTTTGATACCTCAGGATATTGATTCAAGAAGCTCTTATTTAGAGGACGAATAGACCTTGTCTAAGAGTACATTTATCATAATTAAGCGGAGTTGATTGCGCGCCTAGACATAGGGTGACAAGATTTTGCCAGATTAGGTTGAAACCTAATAAGGGGATCCATAGATGGAGTTAATGCAACCCTAGAGTGTTAATTAGAGAAAAGTCTCGGTTATTCAATCTCGGGATTAGATGTATTAGTCTTGAATAGGAATAATAACATAACTTAAGGATCTCTACGGAACAAATTAAAGAATAAATCATCTGATTCGGAGCTAGAATAACAAGTACAGTCTAGGTGGATTTTTCCTTAGGTATTGTCTTCATTCAATCGATTTTTCCAAAAGCGATTCTCCAATTCCATTCTATGTGCGTTCTTAGTTTAGATAATTAGTTAATTAAGACAAAAACCTCTTTATTCTTAGGCTCGATAATAAAAAGACAGTCATTACTATTACTTTTAGTTCCTTTGGGTTCGACAATCCGATCTTACTAAAACTATACTACTGTTCGATAGGAACACTTGCCTACATCGCGAAAATAGTTAGTTTCAAGTATGATTAATTATAAATATTTAAAACATATCACAAAATAAAGCGATCAAGTTTTCTGCGCCGTTGCTGGGGAACTAAGATATTAGGAATGCTCAATTTTTTTTTACTTTATCCATTTATTTTTATTTCAATTTAATTTTATATTATTATTATTACTAACTTATTTACTTTTTCGTTCTTTTGGCAGGTTTTTGTAGTTTATGACTAGAAGAAACCTATCAGGGCCACTACTTTTTGATGAAGGAATCGATCGCACAGTTCGTAGAAACCAAAGAGAAATAAGGCGAAGCTTAAGATACACAGAGAACAAGCAAGAAGATGATACTCAACCCCCAACTGAAGAGATGGCTGAAAACCATGGCAATCAACTACCTCCTGCAACCTGCTCCACGCACTATGTATGATTATGCTAAACCTTCTTTAACAGGAACTGAATCAAGCATAGTTAGACTTGCTGTAGTTGCAAATACTTTTGAATTAAAATCTAACACTATTCAAATGATACAACAATTTGTTCAGTTTGATGGTTTGCAGGATGAGGATCCCAATGCCCATTTAGCCAACTTCTTAGAACTATGCGATACATTTAAAATTAATGTCATTTCTGCTGATGCCATTCGTATTTGGTTGTTTCCCTTTTCATCGAGGAACAAAGCTAAACAGTGGTTGAACTCATTACCACGAGGGTTAATTACTACTTGGGAACAAATGACTGAAAAGTTTTTACTAAAATATTTTTCGCAGGCTAAAATGGCTAAATTACGTAATGATATCTCTTATTTTGTATAGATGGATTTAGAAACACTCTACGATGCATGGGAGAGATACAAGGGCCTTTTGAGAAGATGCCCCCACCATGGGTTATCGCTTTGGCTCCAAGTACAAACATTTCGCAATGGTCTAAATCCTTTGACTAGACAAATGGTTGACGTAGCTGCTGGCGGAACCATCAACAATAAAACACCGGAAGATGCCTATGAGTTTATAGAGGAGATGCCATTGAATAACTATCATTTGCAAGTCATGAGACAAAGCTAATGAAAACAGCCAGCATTTACAATGTCGATTCGGTCACCATGCTCTCTAATCAGGTAGAACTCTTAAATAAAATGATTGATGGTTTTCTTAACCAGTCAAAAAACCAACCCTATGGCCAGAACATGGATAACGAGCAATTAAACTATATGGGTAATAATCCTCGACCTCAAAACAATCCATATAGTAACACTTATAATGCAGGTTGGAGGAACCACCCCAATTTCTCGTGGGGTGGTCAAGGAAATCAAAGACCACAACATCCTCTGGGCTACCAACAACCACTCTACCAACAAGAAAAGAAGCCAAACCTTGAAGAGATGCTCTCAACATTTATATCAGTGTCAGAAACCCATTTTCAGAACACCGAGACAGCACTTAAAAATCAACAAGCATCGATCCAAGGGCTCGAAACTCAGATAGGCCAGCTTTCCAAACTAATATCTGAACGACCACAAGGTAGTTTGCCAAGTAATACCGAACCTAACCCAAGGGAACAACTTAACGCAATTAATATTCAAGATATGGAGGAGTCATTGAGCCTAAACCAGAACCGAGGCAAGAAATTATGGTAAGCAAAGGTTAAGGTGAGGTAGATCAACATACAAACAAACCAGTGACTGTCGAATATAAACCTCATGTGCCATAGCCCTACGCAACAAGGAAAGACCGCTCAGATGAACAATTTGGTAAATTCCTTAAACTCTTTAAAAAATTAGATATTAACTTACCATTTATTGAAGCTCTATCACAGATGCCAAACGCAATGAAATTTTTAAATGAACTTTTAGCGACTAAGCGAAAGTTGGACGAGGCGTCATATGTGGAGCTGAACGCAGTTTGCTCGGCCATTCTCCAAAATAAACTACCCAACAAACTAAAAGACCCAGAGAGCTTTACTATTCCTTGCTTAATTGGTAGTTTAGATGTTAATCATGCATTAGCTGATCTAGGGGCTAGTATCAACGTCATGCCTTACAAAATGTTTAAGCAACTAGGTCACGAGAAACCCAAACAGACTAGGATGAGCATTCAATTAGCAGATAAAACTATAATATTCCCTAGAGGTATTATTGAAGATGTGCTAGTTAAAATTGATAAATTTATATTTCTCGTTGACTTTTTTGTTCTAGACATAGAAGAGGGATAGCAACACTCCCTTAATTCTAGGAAGGCCCTTTTTAGCAACTACTAAAACCATCATTGAAGTTTGCACAGGTGAACTCACACTCCGGGTGGGAGATGAAACAATCACCCTTCAAGCTCGTAATTCTGGCAACACATCAGGAATTGAAAGTGATCAGTTGAACCATTCTACTAAAACTAACAATATGGTGCAACCTACTTTGCAAAAAATGAGTCTAAAAGAAGCACACAAGTCATTCTTAAGAACTAGTAGAGGACCTGTTCATAAAGATCAAAGATTACAAATCAAGGAACTCGATGAATGGCGGACGCACAAACCAAGAACACCCGGCAAACCGAAACTTCATCAAAACGAGCCCGATACCTCTCCAAATCAACTTAAGACTGGTGATAAGGTCTTTTTAGATGCCGCAGATCCCCACATTGTCACTACCACACCGAATGAGGAAATCCCTCTTACGGTACTCAGTATCTTTCCATAGTCATCCCAAGTTTGAAACTTTTAAGGTAAACAACACCCAATTAAAACCTTATTTTGATGAGATTGATAATAAGAATGAGGAGTATAAACTCCTCAAACCACCATGACCATTCACTGGAGAGGTAAGTCGAGCTTAGACTATAAATAAGCGCTTCTCGGGAGGCAACCCGAGCACTAACAATATTAATTTCTTTAAATTTTGGTATTTAATTCCTAACTTACTAATAGAAATCTTGAATACAGGTGTTTTCACAGAGACATGGCCAAGCACACAGGATTGCTTAAGGTCGTGTGAAAATAGAGCAAAAGATTTCCCCAACACAGGCTACGATTAAAAGCCATGACTGTGCTATATGGCCGTGGTCAAGCCTGCCAAAACAACACAGGTGTGCGACATGCCCGTGTGAAAGAACCGTGGTCGAGCCTGCCAAAACAGAACGGGTGTTTGACATGCCCGTGTGGAACACCCGTGGTCGAACCTGTTAAATTAACACGGGCGTGGGGCTTGCACACACGGGCGTGGGTGAAGCGAATGAAGCTAGACACGGTCGTGCGACACGATCGTGTGAACCTACACGCTCGAGGAACACGGGCGTGTACTAAATGTCAGTCGCGTCCAAAATTGAAATTTACGAATCACACGGCTGAAATTGGGGAACACGGGCGTGTGACATGGCCGTGTGCCCCAAAATCTATAAATATCCTACACTATTCACTTTCTTCCCCATTCAAAAACCCTAACCCCAGCCACTGCAACTCCACACGGCCTTCCTGCCACGCCCGAGCACCGCCTCCAACTTTGTTTTTAACGCTCAATCTCTCTCCCTTAGCATTTGTTTACTCCTTTCGCTTCTATTTCACTTATTACTAATGCTTATTATTAGCATAATCTTCATTGCTTTCGAACTATTTTTCATTTTGCTATGATTTTATCATTTAGTTTGCATTCTTAGGTTAGTTATTATACATTGCGTGTTAAATCAAGTTATTAGGGAAACCTCATGCCCATGACTTTACCATGCTCATTATCATGATATTTCCATGCCAATGTCTATCATTCAATTTGCATTTTTCAATCATGTTGTTAGAAAAGCCTCATCTTTGTTCCTACACATGCCATTACTATGCCCATTTTCATACAATGATAAGGTCACGAAATTATTATATTAGTTATGTTTGGTTGTGCCTAAAATTCTGCTTTTTATTTGAAACTTGTATTCCCTTTACTTTGACCACTCATCAAGATGACTTGATGATTCTAAACGCCGGTACCATGTCATCTTCACGTAGTAAAAAGGCCACCATACCTGCCTCGAAGAAGAGGAAGGGAGCGTCATCTTCCGGGGGTCCAACCACGAAAATTCGTCACCCTCTCCTACAGTTCTCCCGAGGGCCCCGAGAAGAGGTTTTCTAAATACTTCGGGCCTGACCGTTAATTGTGGTTTGTTGCATCGACTGGGCTACCGTAGAACAAGTTCAGAAGAATGATGCGATTCAGGCCCTCCTAACCACTGACCTTTGGGAGCAGTTCTTTGGGATTATCGAGCTGACGTATCTCGAGCTCACGATGGAACTATGCTCAACATTCCATCTTCAGACCGTAATGACAAATTATGATGATCCCGGCACGGTCTAGTTTCGCTAGGTGGGTTAGTCCGCCAGCTAAGCATCCTAGAGGAGAAAAGGAGGACACCCAGAATAGGGAGTAAGGAACTACTCCAAGAAAGCTGATTGATTCATCTCAAAAGCCAAATTCATCATCAAGACTGAAGATTTCTCCTTAATTCCCCTTCTGGAGTTTTGGGTTTTCTTTATGTTTTGTATTCTTTATTATTCTGAGATGCTTTCTTATTTAATTATGAACTAAATCCCGTAAATACCTAAGGGGAATGAAACCTAAGATGAATCTTGTTATTATTTTCTGAATTGTATGATAAATATTTAACTTGTTCTTAATTATGTGTTTTTAATTCTTGTTTTGATATCCCAATATACTGATTAAAGATAAGCTCTTATTCAGAGGGAGGAATAGACCCTATCTAAGAGTACATTTATCATAATTAAGCGGAGTTGATTACGCGCCTAGACATAGGGTGACAAGATTTTGTCAGATTAGGGTTATACCTAGTAAGGGGATCTATAGTTCGAGTTAATGCAACCCTAGACTGTTAATTAGAGAAAAGTCTCAGTTATTCAATCTAGGGATTAGACGTTATTAGTCTTGAATACGGATAATAACATAACTTAGGGATCTCTACGGAATAAGTTAAATGAATATATCGTCTGATTCGGAGCTATAATAACAAGTACAGTCTAGGTGGATTTTTCGTTAGGTATTGTCTTAATTCAATCGATTTTTCCAAAAGTAATTCTCCAATTCCGTTCTCTGTGCGTTCTTAGTTTAGATAATTATTTAATTAAGACAAAAACCTCTTTATTCATAGGCTAGATAATAAAAAGACAGTCATTACTAGTACTTTTAGTTCCTTTGGGTTCGACAATCCGGTCTTACTAGAACTATACTACTGTTCGATAGGTACACTTGCGATAATAGTTAGTTTCAAGAACGATTAATTATAAATATTTAAAACCTATCTGAAAATACTATTCTTATGGTTCGTATGGGGCTTTCGGACGTCGTAATTCAATCAATTCAAACTCGTAACAAGTTATAACGCCCCAATTTTTGGGTTTTCTGTGTTTCTGTGATTTTTAAAATTTGTGTGTGTTCTGGTTGGTTAAAATATATATTTTAGTAGGTTAGTGGGCTTTTGGAAGGCCCAAACTTAAGTTAAATACATGGTAGTCTTCAGAATTTTTAATTTCATGAACAGGTGATGCAATTGGCGTTTGGGCTTTTAAGAGTAATGGGGTAAAAGATGACACAAAAAGGAGAGTGGTGTAGTGGCAAGGTGGCGCCACTTAGGGGACAAGGAAGTGACGCCATAAAGGAAGTAAGGGGTCCAAGGTTCAAGTCTTGGCTCTTGCAATATATTTTGGTTTTTCTTTTCAATAATTCTGGAAGCAAGTAAGTGCGCTTTAAAGTTTAATGTGTTGGATTTATGACACAAATGAATTGATGGCCTAGTGGTGGCGGCGTGAGTTGGCATGTGAGAGGACTTTGGTTCGAATCCCTTGGCACACAAAGGTTGATTATTTTGCTATGTTGGGATGGCAAGAGTTGGTGTTGGTTTTAAACTCTGGTGATGGAGGGATCCAACATCGGGAAGCTAACATAAGAGTAGATGGAAAGTTGGCTTTAAATAGAGCAAACCATAGGGAGAGTAGGCATACCTTTCTTGGCTGATCCTTTTCGCTTTGTGACGTGTTTGTTTGGGTTGGCCGTCAGCTAAGAGTGTTTGGAGTGCGGATTAACTGCAGTCTTCTAACAGGATTATCGCGTAGGAGATATCGTAATCAATCGTCATCAACCAGGTGTGTAAATGACACCCTCTCTTAGACTGAATCGGTAAAAGCCGAAATACTGAAACGTTGGTATTTTGTGAACTCGCGAGCGTGCGAGCGCTCGTGAGACAGTTGTTAATGAATATTGTGCATTTGGATGATTAGAGTGCAGAGTGTGCATTTTCGTGCACAACGGTATTTTTGGGCTTAATGGGCTGAAAATGGGCTAATGGGCCAACAGGCCCATTTTGGTAAAAAGACGAGGTAATTACTTCTGACTACTTGGTAAATGTTAGAATGAGCATGAAACCTTAGCAATAGGTTATAAGTACTAAAATACCCTTATGCATGCAAAATTACAATTTTACCCCTAGGGTTATTTTTTCTGAAAAGCAGTGAGGACGTAGACCACAGTTTCCGAGAGGACGTGGGCAAGGCAGTGGTGGTAATGGAAACAGTCGAGGAAGAGGAGTGCCTGGCAAGGGTGCTGGATTTGCTGAGGCTCGTCAGCCGGCGTTGGTGTATGCAGCTCGACTTCGAGAGGAGGGTGATGCACCTGACATCATAACTGGCATGTTTCTAATTTCCAGTATGCCATACACTGTGTTGATAGATGTTGGATCTACCCATTCATATGTTGTATGTGCTATATCTGGGTCGCTGGGCGTGCGCTCTGAGGAGACCGTGAGTGGGGTATCTGTACTAAGTCCTTTGGGTCACTCAGTTAGTGTAGATAAAATGTATAGAGATATGCCTATAGAAACTCAAGGAAAAGTTTTCTCTGGAGATCTGATGGAGCTAGATTTCGGAGAATTTGATCTCATTTTAGGAATGGATTGGCTTGTTAAGCATAGGGCTACTCTGGATTGTGCTACTAAGTGAATAATGTTAAAGACCACAAAGGATAAGGAGGTTTTGGTGATAGGCGACCGTAGGGATTATCTGTCTAATGTGGTGTCGACATTGAAAGCTGAAAAGTGGATTCGAAAAGAATGTGAGGCTTATTTGGAATTTATAAGCCAATTGAAAACTGAGGATCTGACAATGGATAAAATTAGAACCGTCAAGGATTTTCAAGATGTTTTTCCAGAGGAGCTTTCGGGTTTGCCCTCAAACCAAGAGGATGAGTTTGGAATCGACACCGGTGTCCATTGCACCTTATAGGATAGCACCGAAGGACTTGGTGGAGTTGAAAGCCCAACTTGAAGAGTTATTGGATAGAGGCTTCATTAGACCAAGTGTGTCTCTGTGGGGAGCACCAGTGTTGTTCGTAAAGAAGAAAGATGGGTCAATGCGGATGTGCATCGATTATCGGCAGTTGAACAAACTGATGATTAAGAACAAGTGCCCACTGTCGAGAATCGATGATTCATTTGACCAACTTAGAGGAGCTTCAGTATTTTCCAAGATTGACCTTCGATCTGGGTATCATCAGTTGAGGGTTAAGGAGGTGGATATTCACAAGACGGCATTCAGAACTCAGTATGGTCACTATGAGTTCTTGGTTATGCCATTTGGGTTGACGAAAGCACCTGTGGCATTTATGGATCTGATGAATCAAGTGTTCCAGCCATACTTAGATCAGTTCATGGTCGTCTTTATTGACGATATTCTGGTTTATTCTAAAACTAAGGAGAAGCATGATGAGCACCTTCGTATTGTGCTACAAGTGTTAAGGGAGAAGGAGCTTTATGCGAAATTCAGTAAGTGCGAGTTCTGGTTGAGAGAGGTAACTTTCTTGGGGCATGTTATCTCTGCTGAAGGGATCAAGGTGGACCCTCAAAAGATTAAAGCGATTCTCGAATGGAAGCCACCGAGGTCAGTGTCGAAAATTCAAAGTTTTCTGGGTTTAGCTGGGTACTATAGAAGGTTTGTGGAAGGATTTTCTGTGATGACAGCGCCTTTGACAAAACTTATAAGGAAGGGAGTACCATTTGTTTGGACTGAGCAACAACAAGAATCTTTTGAGAAGCTGAAGAAAGTTCTAACCGAGGCACCTGTACTGATTCAGCCGAAGTTTGGAAAAGATTTTACTGTATGCAGTGATGCATCACATGTAGGGTTGGGCTGTGTATTGATGCAAGAGGGTAAAGTGGTTGCTTATGCATCGCGACAGCTTAAACCACATGAAGTTAACTATCCTACTCATGATCTGGAGTTGGCAGCAGTAATCTTTGCACTTAAGATTTGGAGACATTACCTGTACGGAGAAAGGTGTATTATATACACAGATCATAAGAGTCTTAAGTACTTGCTGACTCAGAAGGAGTTGAACCTTAGGCAGCAGAGATGGATAAAGTTGCTTAAGGATTATGACTGCACGATTGAGTATCACCCGGCAAGGCTAATGTGGTGGCTGATGCCCTAAGTCATAGAATTGTATCTGATTTGAGAGCCATGTTTGCTCGTTTGAGTCTGTATGACGACGGTAGTCTGTTAGCAGAACTGCAAGTTAAGCCGACCTGGGTGGATGAGATTAAGGAAAAACAGTCGAGGGATGAGTCCCTGGTTTCTCGATTCCGGTAGGTTAAGAATGGGGATTCTTTTGAGTTCGGACTGAATAGTGAGGGAGTTCTGTGTTACTGAGGTAGAGTTTGTATTCCGAAGGACTCTGACTTGATGCAAGCAATTCTAAAAGAAGCTCATGGAGGTCTGTGTGCTATGCATCCTGGAGGGAGTAAAATGTATCGCGACTTAAATGAGTTGTATTGGTGGCTTGGATTGAAGCGAGAGGTAACGAAAGTTGTGGGAAAATGTCTGACTTGTCAGCAAGTGAAAGCTGAACATCAATTACCTTCCGGACTTTTGTAGCCAGTGAAAGTACCACTTTGGAAGTGGGAGAGGGTAACCATGGATTTTGTGAGTGGGTTACCCTTGACACCGTCGAAGAAGGACTCAATTTGGGTAATTGTGGATAGGTTGACCAAATCTACTCATTTCATACCTGTCCGCACTGACTATTCACTTTAGAAGTTAGCCAAATTGTTTGTGGTAGAAATAGTGCGACTTCACGGAGTGCCAGTGTCAATTATTTCTGATCGAGATCCTAGATTCACATCTCGATTTTGGCAAAAGTTACATGAGGCGTTGGGTACGTGGTTGAACTTTAGTACAACCTTTCATCCTCAGACTGATGGTCAGTTGGAAAGGGTTATTCAAATTCTGGAAGACATGTTGAGGGGATGCGTTATTGACTTTCGAGGTAGTTGGGAGAATTACTTACCGTTGGCAGAGTTTGCATACAATAACAGTTATTAGGCAAGTATTCGAATGGCTCCTTATGAGGCACTGTATGGGAAAAGATGTTGTACACCTAGTTGTTAGACCGAGTTGGGTGAACGATAGGTTCTTGGACCTGAGTTGGTGGCAGATACTAAGGATAAGGTCAAGTTGATTAGAGACCGGTTGAAGGAAGCATCTGATAGACAGAAGTCATATACAGATTTGAAGCGCAACGAAATTGAGTACTCTGTGGCTGATATGGCCTTCTTGAAGGTTTGACCTTGGAAGAAAATATTAAGGTTTGGAAGGAAAGGCAAGTTAAGTTCGCAGTTCATTGGGCCTTATCAGATTCCTAAGCGAGTGGGTCCAGTGGCTTATCAGTTGGAGCTACCTCCAGAGTTGGATAGGATTCATGATGTCTTTCACATCTCCATGTTAAGGCGGTATCATTCTGACCCTACTCATGTTGTGCCGGTTGTAGAGATCGAGGTCCAAACAGAATTGACTTTTGAGGAAGAGCCTGTGCAAATTTTAGATCGAGATTTTAAGATTTTGAGGAGGAAATCAGTTCCGCTAGTAAAGGTGCTGTGGCGTAATCATGGCAGAGAGGAAGCTACTTGGGAGCCTGAAGTGGCGATGCGTCAACAATATCCTCATCTGTTTGATTCAGGTAAAATTTCGAGGATGAAATTTCTTTAAGGAGGGTAGAGTTGTAACGCCCTAATTTTTAAGTTTTCTGTGTTTTTGTGATTTTCAAAATTTGTGTGTGTTCTGGTTGGTTACAATATTTATTTTAGTAGGTTAGTGGGCCTTTGGAAGGCCCAAACTTAAGTTAAATCCGTGGTAATCTTCAGAATTTTTAATTTTATGAACAGGTGATGCAATTGGCATTTGGACTTTTAAGAGTAAAAGGGTAAAAGATGACACAAAAAGGAGTGTGGTGTAGTGGCAAGGTGGCACCACTTAGGGGACAAGGAAGTGACGCCATAGAGGAAGCAAGGGGTCCAAGGTTCAAGTCTTGGCTCTTGCAATATATTTTGGTTTTTCTTTTCAATAAATCTGGAAGCAAGTAGGTGCGTTTTAAAGTTTAATGTGTTGGATTTATGACACAAATGAGTTGATGGCCTAGTGGTGGTGGCGTGATTTGGCATGTGAGAGGACTTTGGTTCAAATCCCTTGGCACGCAAAGGTTGACTATTTTGCTATGTTCGGACGGCAAGAGTTGGTGTTGGTTTTAAACTCTGGTGACGGAGGGATCCAACATCGGGAAGCTAACATAAGAGTAGATAGAGAGTTGGCTTTAAATAGAGCAAACCATGAGGAGAGTAGGCATGCCCTTCTTGCCTGATCCCTTTCGCTTTGTGACGTGTTCGTTTGGGTTGGGCGTCAGCTAAGAGTGTTTGGAGTGTGGATTAACTGCAGTCTCTTAATAGGATTATCGCGTGGGAGATATCGTCATCAATCGTCATCAACCAGGTGTGTAAACGACACCTACCTTAGACTGAATCGGTAAAAGCCGAAATACCGAGACGTTGGTATTTTGTGAACTCGCGAGCGTGCGAGCGCTCGTGAGACAGTTGTTAATGAATATGGTGCATTTGGATGATTAGAGTGTAGAGTGTGCATTTTCATGCACAACGGTATTTTTGGGCTTAATGGGCCGAAAACGGGCCAATGGGCCAACGGGCCCACTTTGGTAAAAAGACGAGGTAAGTACTTCTGATTACTTGGTAAACGTTAGAATGAGCATGAAACCTTTGCAATAGGTGATAATTACTAAAATACCCTTATGCATGCAAAATTACGATTTTACCCCTAGGGTTATTTTTTCTGAAAAGCATGATGTTTTATTTCTGTATACGTATGCCATGACATATTATTTCTGTTGGATGGGACATGGGTTTATATTAATGGAGGAAGTGTTCTGGCAGCCTCGTTGCAATCTGGTGGCCTCGCCACATATATCTGTTCTGGTGACTTCGTCACAATATCTGGCAGCCTCGCTGCAATCTGGTGGCCTAGCCACAATATCTGTATCCGGTGACTTCGTCACTATATCTGGCAGCCTCGCTGCAATTTCTGTGGTGTGTAGCGGTTGGGTGGGTTGAATAGTCTCCCCACATGGTGTAAGGTTGGTACGGTGGTGTTATGGATGGATTTGTCTTGGGATTTCTGCATTCATGATATATTTGTTCTATATCTGCTATGGGCCTATGGGTTTCATTCTGATATCTATACTGAGCCAAGGCCCAGATAAGTTTGACTCTGAGGTTTGATCTGTTTTGGGCTATGGTTGGGTTATGTTACACACTGAGTTTACCGAACCCACCCTTTATTTTCATCTCTACAGGAAATCCCCAACCATAGTGGGCTTGGAGCTGTAAGGGATTCGGAGTGGCCACATCATCAGCAAAGTTGGTTTTTCTAAGTTATTTTATTTTTATTATTTTTATATTCTGATTGAATTTTGAGTTTTAAGTTGTAATAAGGCCACTATTTAAATTTCTTTTTCCACTATGGTTTTATTTTCTAATTATATTTATACTATGACGAAACTGCTAGTGTTAGGCTGCGCGGGTTTTCAAAATTAATGAACGTTTTTAAGACTCAATAAGCACAACAAATGGATAGCCTAAGGATTGATAAACTGGCTTTTCATTCAACCGCTATTTTTACAAAGACCACCCCAATCACTTAAACCAACGAATGCATACTAAGTCGTAAGTCCATGTGACACGTCAGATCTGGCCATAACGACTGGGCTGGGTTTGGGGTGTTACACAAGTTCTCTAATGCTTAATTCAATTCGGCACATATAGTACATAGACATTCCAATTTAACAACATTTATTTACTTATGAACTTACCTCGTACGGACACGCACGGACCGAAACGACTATTCCACCAATTTTGATTTCCCCCGATCTAATTTTGTTTTCTTTCGTTCTTGATCTAAATAAATTCAGATTTCACTAATTTAATTAAACATTTAATCAATTCAATCCACAAATACATAATTAGGCCTTTTTATACTTTGGCCCTTATATTTTCACACTTTAACATTTTAGTCCTTATTTCACAAAACACAAAATATACATAATTTCCTTGTACACATGCTTGACCAAATAGTCCCTTATTTCATATAAGCCCATATCTTTCATTTATTTCACATTTTGACCCTCAATTTACAAATTTCACAATTTAATCCTTAATACACATTTTTATCAAAAATCACTTAACTGAACATAATAATCTATCAACAAAGATTTATTTTTCATTATCAAACCAGAAAAATCTAAAACTACCAACAATGGCATATCACAAAATCCACAACCCATTTTAAAATTCAAGCATGGGCTAGCTGGTATTCGAAGCAACGATCTCAAAAAAGTAAAAATTATAAAAAACCGAGCAAATTACATACCTCAATCAAGCAAAATGAGTGTCGAATACACAAAAGCTCAAAAACTCTTTTTCTTTATCAAGTTTTGGCCAAAAGATGAACAACAGGCATGATTTTTATGTTTTATTTTATTTAATTACATTATAACACATAAATTACTATTTTAACCATTATAAAATAATATGAAAACATTATAACTCATGTCCATAACCGTCCATGCTAATATTTCGTAGTCAAATATCAACATAAGGACACCATATTATAAAAGCCATAGTAATATAGCACTTTAACTAATAGGAAGTCACTTTTGCATTTTACGCGATTAAGTCCTTTTATCAAATTGAGCATACAAACAATAAAATTTTAACACAAAACTTTCACACATATTAATTCACATACTACAAACACCAAAAATAATATTAAAATAATTTTATGACTTTGGATTTGTTGTTTCGAAACCACTATTCCGATTTAACTAAAACCAGGCTATTACATCTGGGACATTAGCATCATTATGTGATTACATGGAAGACCATGTCTAGGACATTGGCATCGTTATTTAATTTCATGTAAGACCATAATTGGGCTATTCACATCGATATGTAATAACTTGTAAGACCATATCTGGGATATAGCATTGTATGAACTATCTGTGATTTCCGAGTATCCTTAACAATTCAAAAATGTTCAAAGGGCAAAGTCAAGTCGAGGAAGAATGTGTGAATGAGTTATGTGACTCAGGTACGTATGAGATTCATACAAGTATTGCAAAGGGAAGTATTTGATGAAGTCATTTATGATATAGAATATGTATACATTGAGAAAGGTTTGTGAGCTTATATGTGCTTACTCATAGTTTGCCTATGGATGGAAATGATGTTGATTCATATGGTAATTTTATTTGTATATGACTTACTAAGCTTTTAAAGCTTACTTCGTGTATTCTTTCCCTGTTTTATAGATAATCGAAGCTAGTTCGGACTCAGGGATCCTCAGGATCACCGTCACACTATCGATCAACTTGTTGGTACTTTTTGTAACACCCCTAACCATATCCATTGTCGGAGTAGGGCTATGAGCCATTACCGATCAATTACAACATACAACCTACTTTTCTCATACATGAATCCATTATCACATAAAAATTAATCAAACATGATCATATTGTCCATTATAAGGCTTTACGAGACCTTAAAACATGCTTGGAAGAAGTTCGGGACTAAACAGATAACATTTGAAAACTTTGGGAACCTTATAAAATTTTCATGCATACAGGGTTTACACGCCCGTGTGAATAAGCTGTGTGCCTCACACAACTATCGGACACGCCTGTGTCATATGCCGAGTGGAAACAGAGCATACATACTGACTTGCAACACATGACCGGAGACATGCTCATGTGCCAAGGTCGTATAAAATCTAAAGGGTATACTGACTTGGGTCACACAGCCGGCTACACACCCATGCACCAGCCCGTGTGCCACACACGATTAAATGAGTCTCAAAATTTCTTTGATGTAGACTGATAAGATTTACTAGTTGATCTCTTTCTCGAATCTCTTGCTTCAAAATCAACTTTTCTCTTTTCTTTACTAAGATCCTCAGCTTTACAAGCCATCTCAACCAGAACAATAAATTATTTCAACTTAAGAATCCCGACTATTAGTTTTATATCCTCGTTTAGTCCATCAATGGATTGTTTACACAAGATCTCCTCAATAGAAAAATATCTCGAGCATACTTGCTTAAATGTACGAACTCTCTTTCAATTCTAGAAACACTTTATGCTTCTGATCGAGGAATCTTTGACTGATGTATTTCTTTTGAAATTCAGATTGGAAAAACTCTGGAGTAACCTGTTCTCTAAGAACCACAGATACCAACATTTTCCACCAATAGTATGCATTATCTCTCAACAAGGATACAACACATTTGATACATTCATCAGGAGTACAAGACAGTTCATCGAATACTCGGATCATGTTTTCAAGCCAGAACTCGCTCTCTCTGCATCATCATCAACTATAGCCCAAAAACTCTTCAGCCCTATGTTTTTGAATCTTATCTATTGGCGACTTGTTAAATCTTACTGGATCTATAACTTGAGGAACAACAGGGATTTGTTGAGGAACACGTAGGGGTGGAGGTCGTTGAGTAGCCGGATTCATTTGAACGAACTCCGTGAACTACTCACTCATTATCTGGAAGAAGGCTTTCTTAGCCTCTCCCCCTTGACTACTCGAAATCAGCCTAAAATTAGCCGACGCTACCCCTTGAGTGGCAGGAGGCACATTACTTTCCACATCGTCAGCTAAAGCTCGTTTGGGATCCATTTACTATATGAAAACAAACTTTAAGTTGTTAGGAATCATCACACTATTGCAAAATATATATATGACATGTATAGCTAGACTCTCACATGCTACATTAGTCCTAGAATCGACTAAGTCATAGCTTTGATACTAATAAATGTAACACTCCTAACCCATATACGTCGCTGGAATAGGGATACGAGGCATTACCGATCAGTTACAGCATACAACATACATTTCTCATACATGAATCAATTATCACATAAACAAGGCTCTACGAGACCTTACAACATGCTTGGAATAAGTTCAGGACTAAACCGATAACATTTAAAAACATTGGGAAACTTATAAAATTTTCATGCATACAGGGTTCACGCCCATGTGAACAGGCCGTGTGCCTCACACGGCTATCAGATACAGCGTGTCACATGCCGTGTGGAAACATGGCATACATACTAACTTGCAACACACGACTGGAGACACGCCCATGTGCTATGGTCTTGTAAAATCTAGAGGGTATACTGACTTGGGTCACACGACCGGCTACACGCCCATGCGTCGACTTGTGAGCCACACATGGTTTGTACACACAACCGTGTGTCTAAGCTGTGTAACTCACTGACTTGTTTTAATAAGGTTACAATAGACACATGGTCGAGTCACACGCTCGTGTGCTCAATCGTGTGGGGGAAAATTAGGCTTGGTTTAAACTACATTTCTCATCCACTTCAAGCATACGTAAAACACAATAATTTGTACCATTTTTATACATTCATAAGCAACCAAAACATGCTATTCCAAATACATATCATGCCATTTATAAATCATTATTTCCACTACTCAATTCCATAATCAATAACATACCAAAACAGTATACCAAAACTAACAACTTCACCTATCTTCTCTATACATTTTATCATCACTTTAATCACTATTTCATGTCACAAAACATATCATTTCATCATCTCAAAATCAAGCCACAACATGCCATCTTCCAAGCAATAAAACACCAATTAACATCTAGCTTATTGAGCAACTCATAACCATCACAAGAACTATATCAAAAATGCCAAAACACAGGGCAACTATTACCACATATATCACTTATCAACTCATAAATCAAGCCAACTTAAATGGCTAAATACACACCAACATTTCATCATTTCACAAGCCAACACACATGGCTAATATCATAACTCAAAACTTATCATCAACTCACTAACCTATACATGCCATATACCAAAATTACAAAGCATCCAAAAATACCAACAAGTAGTCGATAGTGTGATGACGGTTCTTGATGATCCCTAATGTCCGAGCTACTTCAATAATCTATAAAACAGGGAAAGAACACACAAAGTAAGCTTTAAAAGCTTAGTAAGCCATATACAAATAAAACTATCTCATGAATCAACATTATTTCCATCGAATAAGAAAATTATGAATAAGCACATATAGATACACAAACCTTTCTCAATGAATACTTATTCAAATACAAATGTAATTTCATCACATACTTCTATTTTCAATACTCGTATGAATCTCGTACATACCTGTGTCACTTAATTCAATCTCATATTCTTTCTCGTATTAACTTAGCCCGTTAAACCTATCAGAATCATTAAAGATACTCGGAAATCACATATAGCAAATATAATGCCATATCCCAGATATGGTCTTTCATGTTATCACATATCGATCCCAATGTCCCAGACATGGTCTTACACGAAATCACATAACGATGCCAATGTCCCAATATGATGCCAATGTCCCAGACATGGTTACACAAAATCACATAACGATGCCAATGTCCCAGACATGGTTACACAAAATCACAAAACGATGCCAATGTCCCAATATGATGCCAATGTCCCAGACATGGTCTTACACATAATCATGTCTCGTTATTCCTAATGTCATGACATTAGTATCCTATACTATTCCTAAGGTTCGTCTGGGACTTTCGGATATCAGAACTTTGTCGATTCTTGCTCGTATTTGCTCGTTCAACATTCATAGCAATTCAATGACAAATAAACATTTATAAATCAATTTAAAGGTATTTATTTGCATATGAACTTACCTTGTATTCGTGATAAACAGACTAGATCGACTATTCGATAACCTTTGATTTTCCCTGATCTAAATTTGATTTCTTTCATTCTTGATCTATATACATTTAAAATTTACTCATTTATTCATAAAATCATTGAATTCAGTCCACAAACACATATTTGGGCATTTTTACATTTTAGCCCCTAAAGTTCCATAATTTTACAATTTAGTCCCTAATTCACAAATGCACAAAATTTAATATAGGTCCCTAGCAGCCAAAAACCTTTCATTTATTTCACATTTAAACCCCTCAATTTGCACATTTCACAATTTAATCCCTATTTGACATTTTTGTCAAAAATCACTTTACAAAACTATTAAATCTATCAATAAACCTTCATTTTCCATCATCAAACATTTAAAAGCTCAAGAATTCATCAATGGCACTTCATGAAATCATTAACAAATTCAAAAATTAAGGCACGGGCTAGCTAGATTACAAAGCAATGATCTCAAAAACATAAAAATCATTAAAAATCGAGCAAAGAATATACCTTAATCAAGCTAGGAATTGGATAAATATCACAAGCCCTTAATGGCTTTCTTCTTTCTCTATTTTCAGTTCAAAAAAACACAGATGAACATGTTTTCATCTTTGTTTTATTTATTATTCATTGTTTTATTTAATTACAAAACTAACCTTAATTAAAAGCCACCAAATTGCATGTTATTAAGCCCATTTATGTCAAATTCCACTATCAATGGTCTAATTTTATCATAAGGACTTCCACATTTAAATTTCATAGCCAATAGACACTTTTAACATATAGATGCCACTTCTGCATCTTACGTAATTTAGTCCTTTTATCAAATTAAGCATTCAAATGCTAAAAATATTTCACAAAACTTTCACACATATGTAATCCTATGCTATAAACACCACAAATAATATTAAAATAATTTTCCAACCTCGGATTTGTGGTTCCAAAACCACTATTTCGATTTAGCTAAAATCGGGCTGTTACACTTTTGATGCATTGTAAATATGGTATATGGCATGTATAGGCTAGTGATATGATGATGTGTTTTGAGATATGATATTAGCCATGAGATTTGGCTCATAAATGATATAAATGTTGGTGTGTATTTGGTCATTTGGGTTGACTTATTTTATGAGTTTGTTAAGTGAAATATGATGTATATAAATGACCTTGCGTTTTGGTATGTTTGTCATGGATTTTGTGATGATTAATTGGTATGATTTGAGGTTTAAAATAGATGATAAGATGATGGGAAAAATGCATAGAGAAGATAGGTGAAATTTTTGGTAATGGCATATTGTTTTAGTATGTTTTGGATTATGATTTGAGTAGTGAAATGAATAGATTTTAAATGGCATGATTTGTGTATGAAATAGCATGTTTTGGTTGCCTATAAATGTGTTGAAATGGTATGAAATGATGTGGTTTTGGTTTGCTTGAAGAGGATGAAAATTTTGGCTTAATCCAAGCCTATTTACACCCCACACGGTTGAGCACACGGGCGTGTGACTCGACCGCGTGTCTACGTAACTTAATTAAACAAGTCAGTGAGTTACAAAACTTAAACACACGGGCGTGTCTACTCGCTGTGTGTGACACACAGGCTGACACATGGGCGTGTGGCTAGCCGTGTGCCCAGGTCAATATACCCTTCAGATTACACACGGCCAAAACACACGGGCAAGTCTCCAGTCGTGTGATGCAAGTAAGTATGTATGCCCTGTTTCCACACGACTTGTGACACGGGTGCTTCTGGTGGCCATGTGAGGTACACGACTTCTTCACACGAGCGTGTGATCCCTGTATGCATGACAATTTTATAAGTTTTCTAAAGTTTTCAAATGTTATCAGTTTAGTCCTGAATCTCTTCCAGGCATGTGTTAAGGTCTCGCAGAGCCTTATATGGGACAATGTGACTATGTTGGATTGATGTTTAGGTATTAATGGATTCTTGGATGAAAACTGTATGTTGTATGTTGTGATTTGATAGGTAATGCCTCGTAACCCTATTCAAGCAACGAATACGGGTTAGGGGTGTTACAGTATCGCTGGAATATGGTTACGGAGCATTACAGGAATTATTTCATAAATGATCATACATTTCACATACATTTCCCAATTCCAAATAAAAGTAATTCACAATTAATCATACAGTCCCTAATAAGAGCCTACGAGGCCCAAATCATGCACTAGAAGTGTTTTGGGACTAAACCGATAACTCAAAAATTTTTTGGAAAACATTGAAAATTTTTCAAAATACAAGGGACACACACCCGTATGGCCCGACCATATGTCTCACACGGCCAAAGACACGCCCGTGTCACAGGCTATGTGGACATTCGAAATGGTATCACTTGGTCGTGTCCCAGCCCGTGCCTGACCCCGTGTAACTCTCTAACTTGGGTCACACGGCCAACCACATGCACGTGTGACTAGCCCGTGTACCCTTTAAAATGACCTTACATGCCCATGTGCCAAGCCATGTGCTAGGTCGTGCCAAACCTATAGGGTATACTGACTTATGCCACAGAACCAAGTCTCAAGCCTGTGTGCTAAGCCATGTGGAGCATACTAACTTGGTTTCTAATTAAACACCAGGGGACACACGGCCGTGTCACCTGACCATGTGTCACATACGGCTAAGACACACACCCATGTGGACAAAAATAGGCTATTTTCCAAGCCATTTTTCTCACCCAAATTTGTATTCACCTACACAATTCAAATGGCATGTATAAATAGGCATTCAAACCAATCTCAACCAAGCCTAATTCATGCTAATTCCATATCATCAACCACAAGACACACAAGTATTCATAATAAGCCATTCAATTCATACAAATTTCACATTCTCAAATCACTTATATGGTCACTTTCAATTATGCACTATTTTGTCTAAACCCACAAACATACAAATCTCAATTTCAACCATTTGATACTCAAGCTACCAATCCACAAACAACCATTCACATGGAAATTTTAAACCACATCACAAAAGGGTATTTGTACATATATATACATAGCCAAATATACCAAAATAAGCCAAATCACATTGCTATACACTTAACCAAAACATACTTCAATTATAAACCAAATCAATTGGCTAAATTCATCACAAACATATAACCATATTAACCACAACTCCTATACATGCCATATAACCAAATACACAAGTTCAAAAGTACCAAAATGGTAGCTTGATAGTGTGATGAGATCTCCAACAACTCCAAAATCCAAGCAAGCTTCGATATTCACTATAAAACATGGAAAAGTAAACAAAGTAAGCTATAAAGCTTAGTAAGTTCATATAGCAATAAACTCAACTTACCATGTATACACAATTTAAGAAAATTAAACATGTCATAATATAACTCATATTGATCCACAAACCTATCACATATTCATTCACAAGGTTAGATATGAATTTCACAAGTTTCTTTGATTTAATGCTTGTATGGTTCATGTACATACTTGTACCAACTCATATCAATATCATACTCATCTATATCCTTGATATACCTGTTGAACCATTTGGAATAATATCGGATACTCGGGAATCTCCACCCGAAGTGCCAATACAAGGCCAAAGCCATCTCAATCTCATATCTCATATAATGTTCACCCTCGAGCTATCAATGGGTCTGTTCACACAAGCTACGATCAAGACGTAGCTATACAGTGCTGCTCACACAAGCTGATGAGAATTCGTAACACAAGCCAAAAAAATCAGCCACCAGTATAACGTACAGACCAGCACCCAAAACACATAACCCCTAATGACATGTCATTTGTATCCTAATCTATTCCTAAGGTTCAACCGGGATTTCACATTGCTGAATTTTTGTCGAACATTTCTGTAAGATTGTATCCACAATTAATTCAATAATAAAGCATTTAAAACATAATTATACTAATGCTTATTAACATACAAAATTACTTTAATTCACAAAAATGACGAAATGAATCGATTAGTCCAATACTTTGTTTTTCCCCCGATCTAGATTCGAACTTTGTTTTCCTTGATCTATATAATATCAAATTTAACTTATTCGATTATCATTCTATTCAGTTTAGCCCAAAAAGCACATTATGGTAAAATTACACTTTTGCCCCTAATATTTCAACATCTTTACAAATTAGTCCTTAGCTCATAAAAATACAAATTCATGCAATTAGTCTCTACCCATGCTAGCCAAATTTCTCTTATTAACATAGTAGCCCATAATTTTTATTTATTTTACATTTCTACCATAAAATTTTCATATTTCACAAATAAATCCCAAATTGACAATTTTATCAAAAATCACTTAACAAATGTTGTTTATTTAACAACAACCATTCATTTTCTATCATCAAACATCAAAATACACACATATTCATCAATGAAAAAACCCTAAACCTTTAATAATTTTGCAAATTAGTCCCTGGGCTAGGTAGATTAAGCCTCAAGGTTTACACTTCACAAGATTTAGTCTTTTTTTATCAAATTGGGCACTCAGACGATAAAATTTCTTAATGAAGTTTTTACACAATAATACTAACATGCAGTAGACATTAAAATAATAATAAAATAATTATTTCGACCTCAAATTTGTGGTTTCAAAACCACTATTCTAATTTGATTAAAAATGAGTTGTTACACCTCTAGCCGGTATCCGTCATTGGATTAGGGCTACAGAGTATTACCACAGCATATGTAACAGCCCAAAATTGACCCTAGTTGGGAAGTGGTTTCGGGACCACAAAACCGAGTCATAAAAATAATTAATTTCCATATTCTATGCTTATTATGTGTGTACATGAGTATGTGGAAGTTTCATTCTCCAATTTTGCCAATTGCATGAGAAATTATTAAATAGGGACCGATATGAGACATGGTGAAAATATGATAGGCTAATTTAAAATGGTCTATTAATGCATGTTGTGAAAATGATGGGTTTGCATGTCAAATTACCCAAAATTTGAGCTAGTGGTTGGCCATGCTATGGGTGGAAACATGTTGGGAACATGTTGGCCTAGTGAGGTATGTAGGAAAAAATAAAATAAGGAATATGGGTAATAAAGAAAGGAAAAACAAAAAAAAATGAGTGGTTGTTTCCCCCCCCATTGCCGTGAGCTAAAGAAAGGAAAAGAAAAATTTTGTTCATCCTTTTTCATCCTCTTTTGACCGAAAATTCTAAGGGAGGAGGAAGGAGTTCTTGCTTCATGTTTGGTTTGGAAGAGAATTAGGAGGAAGTTTGGCCATGCATGTAACTAGATTGAGGTATGTTTGATATTATTCTTTGAGATTCATGTATATTTTAAGTTGTAAGTTTGAAATCTACCTAGCCATGGTTCAAACTTTGTTAAATGATGGAGATGATATTCGGCCATGCATGTTACATTCTTGGTTGGTATTTTGATGTTTGATGTTGTGGTGATGAGGCATGAAGATGAGTTAAGATTCGGCCTAGGTGGAGTTTGTGTTAATGCCATTGCATGCTAAATATGAAGCTTGTTAATGATGCATGTGATGGTGGATTGATGATTCTTGAATCTCTTTTTTTTAGCATTTTTGAGTGAGCACATATGTGCATTGGTTGCTAGATGGGGAAGAATCGGCTAGCAAGTTGTGTGCTAAGGCCGAATATAATTTTTGTAGGTTAATGAGTAATGCATGTGCTAAATTGATGGAAAGGGAGAGGATGCTTTACTAGTGTATAAATGATATAAAGATTTTAGAAATTATTTTTTGGTTAGGTGTATGTATGATTAGGTATATTCGGCCATATGAGTAAATATATAGATGATGTTAAAATTGATTATGTATAATGGGCCATATAGGGTACACATTGTGATATTAACTTTGATTCTCTATAATTGATCAAGTGGGTGATTAGTAAGGGTGATTGCCGAATATACTAACATACATATGCATGTGTAATTGGATTGTAAATATTTAGCAAGGCGGTTAAACTAGTTGATTTATTGATTAAGCTCAAGGAGTTAAAGGAGGAGAATCGAGCAAAGGCAAAGAAAAGATCATCGAGTAGCCGAGTTGGAACCATCTTACCCAACACAAGTAAGTCATTAAGCATATCTTTGGTATTGATTAAAGGATCGTAATACCTACACCATTGTGTTTAATGAGATGAAATGTATACAAATGAATATGTAAGTAGAGATGAAATATGTCGAATGTAAAAAGGAAGTGAAGCCTATTGAGTGGCTGGTTTTCGGCACTAAGTGTGCGGGCAATAAGTGTTCACGGTCATGAGATTGGCACTAAGTGTGCGGGTTTAAATTGTACAGCACTAAGTGTGCGAGTTTAAAGTACATGGCACTAAGTGTGCGCGGTTGATTATTAAGCACTATGTGTGCGAACCCAATATATATTTTCTATAAATTATTTACATTAAGGGTGCGACTTTACCGAGTCGATTTTGGACAGCGGAAAAGGTAAGTGTGCGAACTTGATATGCATGGCACTAAGTGTGTGAGTTTAAAGTGCATGGCACTAAGTGTGCGCGGTTGATTATTGAGCACTATGTGTGCGAACCCAATATATATTTTCTATAAATTATTTACATTAAGGGTGCGACTTTACCGAGTCGATTTTGGACAGCGGAAAAGGTAAGTGTGCGAACTTGAAATGCATGGCACTAAGTGTGTCAGTTTAAAGTACATGGCACTAAGTGTGCGCGGTTGATTATTAAGCACTATGTGTGCGAACTCAATATATATTTTCTATAAATTATTTACATGAAGGGTGCGACTTTACCGAGTCAATTTTGGACAGCGGAAAAGGTAAGTACCTTGAGTTCATGGCTAATAGGCGCTATGTTTATATTTGGAGTTGAGCTTGGTAAGTTTTGAACCTATGTGACGATTATAGTTGAAGTCACGTACATAAGGTTCATTGTGGAATAGGTGAAAGTTCGTTTAATTGTATGATTATAACGAAAATAAAATGATGTATGAAAGGCCAATGTAGGACTTGGTATGAGATTGAACCATAGGGTTTAAGGAACTATGGTATAGTTTGGTATGGATGGAGTACTTAACCTCATTTCATTGTTTCCTGTTGTGATAATTTTATTAATGGATGGTTGTGGAATGCTTATGGCTTACTGAGTTATATAGTCATTCGGTGTTTGCTTGTCACCTATTCTAGGTTTCTTGGACTCGTCTCTTTTTGCGTGATCGTGCCGTCGTCGAAGTCATCACACCGGCTAGCAACCTTTGGTATTTTCTTCTTAGTTGGTCTAAGAGAACATTTCGGCATGTATAGGCTAATATGTTTTGTTGAAATTTGGTATGTAAACTTTTAGCCATGCGAAAATGGCATAATGTTCGGTTGAATTTGGTTCTAATGTTGGGTCGTAAGTCTTGGTAATACGATTTTTATGCCATATGTCATGGTTGATTATTTTGGTGTTAAAATTCATGATATGGCAATAGTGTAGTAGGGGGATGTTTGACAATGATTAGCCTTTGGCATGGCTAGTCATGATCATAATTTGTGATATGTATGACGAATCACTAGTTAGATCAAGGAGAAATCACGAAATGGCCATAGTTGCTTTCATAACAGATGCTGGCAGCAGCAGTGACGTGAGATTGAAAAATCACTAAAAATAGTAGGAGTGGGATTAATTGATGAATAAATTATGTATTCGAAGCTCGATGAGTCTATATTCATATAGAAGCAACGAAAAGATCATATGGACAGTATGTTAAGAGATATTCAGGTTCTCGTGAGACAGGGCCAGAACGGTTTCTGGATTCCCTGTTCCGAATTTGGAAATTCATTATAAATTAACCAGAGACAATTAGGAGTCATACCATATATGGATAGATTCCTCTCTGAGTCTAGTTTCTACAGAAACAAACGGCATCAGTATTGAAGCTCTGTGCAGGGAGATATCCAGGTCGTAATGTGCAAAGGTCAGTGTAGTCGATCCCTGTAACATGGGAGACTTTGACTAATAAACTGTACTAATTGGCCCGACCAAAAATTCTAGAAAAAAATATGTAGATGGGCATATGAGTCTAGTTTCAGGGAAAAATCACGAAACTGATTTTCGAGTTGTGAAACTCAAGATATGATTTTTAAAGAGACTAGTACGCAGATTGGCAGTGTCTGAGAAATATTTTTATAAAGGGTTTAAAGTCTGCTAACACCTCGTGTTCGACTCCGGTGTCGGTCTCGGGTTCGGAGTGTTACAGCATAACATCCCATAAGGAAAATTTTATTAACATAAACAAATCACATTGTAAATTATATCAACATCAACCAAAAACATACATTTGGTCCCTATAACGAGCCCTCGAGGCCTTAAAAAGACATTAGAAATGAATCGAGACCAAATTGAAAACATATGAAATTTTCCGGAAAAAGTTAAAAATTTTCAAACTGCAAGGTCACGCGGCCAAGAGACACGGCTCTGTGGACATTCGAATTAGAGACACACAATCATGTCCCAGCCCATGTCCTTACTTGTGTTACTCACTAACTTGGGTCATACGGCCAAGCCACACGCTCGTGTTCTAAGTCATGTGCTAGGTTGTGTAACTGCCTAACTTGCAATCCTTTGAAAGCTATAGGGGACACAGTGTAACGCCCTCATGCCCGAAACCGTCGCCGGAGTCGAGCTTGAGGGGTTACCAAACATAATTTATCAAATTAAGAACTTCAAATCATTTGTTTCTACATTCACAGCTTTCTAGCTACTCGCGTCACAGTTACAAGAAGAATCATATCTCAAGTTACGAAACTCGAAATCAAGATCCGTAAATTTTAACTAAATATAGACTCATATATATATTTACTAATTTTTTCTAGAATTTTTGGTTGGGCCAATTAGTACAGTTTATTAGTTAAAGTCTCCCCTGTTTCAGGGTTCGACTGCTCTGACCTCTGTGTATTACGAATCAGATATCTCTTTATACAGAATTTCAATGACTACGAGGTTTATTTCTCTTAAAACTAGATATCAACAAGGAATCTGTACACATAAATAATGACTTCTAATTATTTTTTTAAAATTTATTATGAATTTTTAAAGTTAGAACAGAGCATCCAGTCTGGCCCTGTTTCACAAGGTTTCAAATATCTCATAAAGTATAATTTATATGCCTGTTTTTTTAATCCATATAAAAATAGACTTATTAAGCTTCAATTTCATAACTTTCTCATCATTTAATTCCATTTATACTATTTTTAGTGATTTTTTAAATTCATGTCATTGCTGCAGTAATATTCTGTTTTAAGGCAAATTTCATCTTTTTATGAGTTGTTATGAACTAGATAACCTATTAAACTTCCATGATATCAAACATGATCTAAATTTAACCATCACCATGACTTATCAATATCAAACATTTTCTCAACCAATCATGGCCATATCATAAAATTATTTACACAAAATAAGTATATTGCTATACATGCCATACTTAAGTTTTACAAGCCATTTACCCAGATGAAAGTCCTTTGGATAGTGTGATCGAACCTTCGACCCATCCCGATTCCCGAGCTGGCTTGTTCGAAACTACAGTAAATAAAGAGGAGGGAGTAAGCATAAATTCTTAGTAAGTTCATATGTAAATAACAAGTAACATAACAATACAAATATACCAAACAAGTTTAGCATGGTATCACCAAAACATATGTCATATTTCTAAACATCATTCATCATCTTACCACCTTATCTTTGTTGTATTTATTATCAACCTGAAGGTTAAGAACATACCTGTCCAAAGTGTCCATTTCACAAAACTTACCAATACGTCGCTTGCATCTTAAGTGTTCTTTCATTTCACTAGAAATTTCACCCATTGAACACATCGGAATACAACTCGGATACACAGATAATTTGCACATAAGTGCCTCATATGTAATCAAGAAATCATGTAACCCGCCCCTAAGTGAACTCGGACTCAACTCAATGAGCTCGGGCATTCGCATCCATAAGTGAACTTAGACTCAACTCAACGAGTTCGGATGCCTAGTTACATCTCACGAACTCGGACTCAACTCAACGAGTTCGGACGTTCGCATCCATAAGTGAACTCGGACTCAACTTAACGAGTTCGGATGCTCAACCATCCTAGTGACATGTCACTTGTATCCTAATCTATTCCTAAGCTTCAAACGGGATTTTCCTCGAACACATATCCTTGCCATCTTCCGTAAAATACCAAAACCAATACTCGGTAGTACTTTATATTTAACAATTAATACACATAGTTTGCATTTTATTCGAAAATAACCACAAAGCATATATTTCATAATAAAAATCAGCATATCATATAATTAACATCAATAACTTAAAATAACAATTATGCTACATTATTTACACATGAACTTACCTTGGTACCAAAATATAAAGATTTTGCAATTTAGTCCACAATCTTTTCTTTTCCTCGATCGCGACTTGAATCTCGTTTCTCTTGATCTATAATGCCAAATTAATCTTATTTAATACATACATTCATCAAAATAGCATTTAATACGAACTTTGGAAAAATTACAATTTTGCCCCAAAACTTTTGCATAATTACACTTTTGCCCCTAGGCTCGGGAATTAAACTTTATTCCTTATTCTTATGTTTTATAACATGCTGATCATTTTTCCCTTCTATGGCAACATCAAATTCTTACTCTAACATATACTTGTGACTATTAGGTATTTTTGCCGATTAAGCCCTTTTACTTGTTTTCACTCAAAACCGAGTAGCACAAGTTGTCTAACATAATTTAAAAGCCCATATTCTATCGTAAAACATCAAAATACACAAATTTCACCTATGGGTATTTTTCCAAATATAAACCCTAGGTTGAATTATTGCTAACATAAGCTTAATCGAGCTACCGGGATTCCAAAAACGTAAAGAACATTAAAAACGGGGCTTGGAATCACTTACTATGGAGCTTGGAAGCTTGAAACAAACCCTAACTATGGAGAACCCTTGAAATTTTGGCCTAATCAAGAAGATGGACAAAAATTGGCTTTTAATTTTGTTTTTAATTCATTTTAATAACTAAATGACCAAAATGCCCTTACTATTAAACTTTCCAAAATTTCCATCAATTTTTGTCCATAGACTTAGAAATTTGTCAAATTGCTATTTAAGACCTCCTAATTAATATTTCAATGTAATTTCATACTAAAAACTTCTAGAATGCAAATTTTACAACTTATTCGATTTAGTCCCTACTTTCAATTTAGACACTTTAGGCATAGAATTTCATTACGAAATTTTTACACAATCATGAAATCATATCATATTCATCAAAAAAATTATAAAATAATTATTTCTATCTAGGATTTGTGGTCACGAAACCACTATTCCGATTAAGCCCTAATTTAGGATATTACAACTCTCCCCCTCTTTTAAGGATTTTCGTCCTCGAAAATCTTACCGGTAAACAGGTGTGGGTATTGGTTTTTCATAGTTTCTTCAGGTTCCCATGTAGTCTCTTCTACCCCATGCTTTTGCCACAACACTTTCACAAGTGCAACACTTTTATTTCTTAGTTGTTTGACTTCTCGAGCTAAAATCGTAATCGGTTCTTCTTCATAAGTCATATCCGGTCGTAGTTCAACTTCTGTCGGTGAAATTATATGTGAAGGATCCGAAGGATACCGACGTAACATAGATATGTAAAACACATCATGAATCTTCTCTAATTCAGGTGGTAGCGCTAGCCGATATGCTACCGGTCCAACTTTTTCAATTATTTCATACGGTCCAATAAAACGCGGACTTAACTTGCCCTTTTGTCCAAATCTAAGGACTTTCTTCCATGGAGACACTTTCAAAAATACCTTATCACCAACTTGAAACTCCATTTCTTTTCGTTTCAAATCCGTATAAGATTTCTGTCTATCTGAAGCAGCTTTCAAACAATCTCGAATCACTTTCACCTTTTCTTCGGTTTCTTTTATTAAATCAACTCCATAAATTTGATTTTCCTTGAGTTCAGTCCAATACAATGGCGTCCAAAATTTACGACCATATAATGCTTCATAAGGTGTGTAACGCCCCCACACCCGAAACCGTCGCCGGAGTAGAGCTTGAGGAGTTACCGAACATAATTTATCAAATTAAGAACTTCAAATCTTTTGTTTCTACATTCACAGCTTTCTAGCTACTCGCATCACAGTTACAAGAAAAATCATATCTCGAGTTAAAAAACTCGAAATCAAGATCCGTAAATTTTCCCTAAATCTATACTCATATATATATTTACTAATTTTTTTCTAGAATTTTTGGTTGGGCCAATTAGTACAGTTTATTAGTTAAAGTCTCCCCTGTTTCAGGGTTCGACTGCTCTGACATCTGTGTATTATGAATAAGATATATCTCCATAAAGAATTTCAATGACTACAAGCTTTGTTTCTATTAAAACTATACTCAATAAGGAATCTGTACATATAAATAATGACTTCTAATTATTTTTGTACAATTTATTATGAATTTTTAAAGTCAGAACAGAGGATCCAGAAATCACTCTGGCCCTATTTCACAAGGTTTCAAATATCTCATAAAGTATAATTTATATGCCTGTTTTTTTATCCATATGAAAATAGACTCATTAAGCTTAAATTTCATAACTTTCTCATCATTTAATTCCATTTATACTATTTTTAGTGATTTTTCAAATTCATGTCATTGTTGCAGCAATATTCTGTTTTAAGGTAAATTTCATCTTTTCATGAGTTGTTATGAACTAGATAACCTATTAAACTTCCATGATATCAAACATGATCCAAATTTAACCATCACCATTACTTATCAATATAAAACATTTTCTCAACCAATCATGGCCATATCATAAAATTATTTACACAAAATAAATATATTGCTATACATGCCATACTTAAGTTTTACAAGCCATTTACCCAGATGAAAGTCCTTTGGGTAGTGTGATCGAATCTTCGACCCGTCTCGATTCCCGAGCTGGCTTGTTCAAAAATATAGTAAATAAAGAGCAGGGAGTAAGCATAAATGCTTAGTAATTTCATATGTAAATAACAAGTAACATAACAATACAAATATACCAAATTAACTTTAGCATGGTATCACCAAAACATATATCATATTTCTAAACATCATTCATCATCTTACTACCTTATCATTGTTGTATCTATTATCAACCCGAGGGTTAAGAACATACCTGTCTAAAGTGTCCATTTCACAACACTTACCAAAACGTCGCTTGCATCTTAAGTGTTCTTTCATTTCACTAGAAATTTCACCTGTTGAACACATCGGAATACAACTCGGATACACGGATAATTTGCACATAAGTGCCTCATATGTAATTAAGAAATCATGTAACCCGCCCCTAAGTGAACTCAGACTCAACTCAACGAGCTCGGGCGTTCGCATCCATAAGTGAACTCGGACTCAACTCAACGAGTTCGGATGCCTAGTTACATTTCACGAACTCGGACTCAACTCAACGAGTTCGGACATTCGCATCCATAAGTGAACTCGGACTCAACTCAACGAGTTCGGATGCTCAACCATCCTAGTGACATGTCACTTGTATCCTAATCTATTCCTAAGGTTCAAACGGGCTTTTTTGCTCGATCTCACATTGCCGTCTTCCATGGAATATTGGAACCGATACTCGGTACCAATTCATTCATATTTATCAAGTAGTAAACATAATTTGCATATTACTCAACATTAACCACAAAGCATAATATTTCACGATAAAAAAATCAGCATATCATATAATTAACATCAGTAACTTAAAAATAACAATTATGCTACATTATTTACACATGAACTTACCTCGTATGCGAAAATGGCTACTTTTACCATTTCGTCCACAACTTGGTATTTTTCCATTTTAGCCCGAATTTCAGTTTTCCTTGCTCTATCATTTAAAATATAGTCTAATTAGGACTCACATTATTCAAATTGACCCAAAATCATATTTTGGAAAAATTATAGTTTTGCCCCTAAACTTTTGCATATTTACATTTTTTCCCCAAAGGTCGTAAATTAAACTTCAGCCTATTTTCTTATCTTTTATGACATGCTGATCATTTTTCCCTTCTATGGAAACATCAAATTCTCACTCTAACATGTACTTATGACTATTAGGTATTTTTACCGATTAAGCCCTTTCTCTCGTTTTCACTTAAAACCGAGTAGTACAAGTTGTCTAACATAATTTAAAACCTCATATTCTATCATAAAACACCAAAATACACAAATTTCACCTATGGGTATTTTTCCAAATATGAACCCTAGGTTGAATTATTGCTAGCATAAGCTTAATCGAGCTACTGAGACTCCAAAAACGTAAAAATCATTAAAAACGAGGCTAGAATGGACTTACAATCGAGCTTGGAAGCTTGAAAAACCCTAGCCATGGTTTCTCCTTGCTATATTTGGCCATGGGGTTGAAGATGAGCAAAATTGGCTTTTAATTTTGTATTTTAATTCATTTTACCCCTAAATGACCAAAATGCCCTTACTACTAAACTTTCCAAAAATTCCATCCATGTCCAATTTTTTTCCATAGACTTAGAAATTGGTAAAATTTCTATTTAAGACCTCCTAATTAATATTTCAAAACAATTTCATACTAGAAACTTCTAGAATGCAAGTTTTGCAAATTATTCGATTTAGTCACTAATTTCAATTTAAGCACTTTATGCATAAAAATTCTTCATGAAAATTTCACACTATCATGCAATCATATCATAGACCTCAAAATAATCATAAAATAATTATTTGTATCTCGTATTTTGTGGTCACGAAACCGGTATTCCGACTAGGCCCAAAATCAGGATATTACAACTCTCCCCCCTTTAGGGATTTTCGTCCCCGAAAATCTTACCAGAAGAGTGGTCTTCACTTAGATTCCTCAATTTCATATTCGGTTCTGAAGAACTTTCACTCAGGTGATTCCTCCAATATATCTCATTAATTTCTCATATATTCTGAAAGTTTACGAACTCATCTCTTAATTGTTCTTAAATTTTCAACCCTTCTCCGTTTCCCTTGTCATCTTGACATAAAACCAGATCTCAATTTGGTTAATGGAGACTAGAATTCCAAGAAATTAAACAATCAAAAAGACCTGAAATTCCATGAATCTGATGAGTAGGAATTCATTGAATACCGATATGATTTATAGATCTCGCCAAACATTTAACAATAGGATACATCACATTTTCCTCTTTCCACCATGGAAATAATTCTGATATGGCCTCAAGAATAATCCTTCTCATTTCCATCCCAATATCAACACTGGCAAGGATAATTTTGACAGATTCCAATGATCGGCTTTAACCCCTTTAACAACTCTGATTTTATGTAACATCGAAAGCTCTAAACTATCACATTACCTCACTGTCTTGAAACACATCACAATTCATACAACGGTACATTACTGAAAGTCAGGAAGTCTTTACTCAATGTAGACTAGTCTAGTTCAGACGCTTCGGTTACCAATATTCTCATCTATCCAAACTTTGTCAACATGTAATAAACTTTTCAGCTTTCACAAGACGAAAACCTTATCATTCGTAGTGACTTTAACTAATATCCAACTCTTTCTAATAAATATACACTTCTCGTTCAGACTATTTACTCATTTATCAGTACAAAAATGAAATTATATTATCAGACTTGAGAAAAATAATCCTGACATAATTGTCACATGAAATCTTTCAAATAAATAATTCACCATACCGACTGAAACTCGCGCTTTTATCACCTATGCCTTTACTGATGTCAAATCCTTACACAGAAATTAGAAAAAAAATCCCAATACTAAAATCACCACATTACCAAGATCAAATTAGAAGTATAGTCGTATTTGACATGATTAACACGAGCTGAAGAACGCACTTCGAACACGAGTCATAATTGAAAAATTATGGAACAAAGATAACAAGGAAACTGAATAAAGAAATCCAAGATAAGAAACTATGCCGGAGAATCGAAAACCAAACTCATATAGAAAATACAGAATACCCCGATAATTCTTCAAAGAAAGAAAGTCCAAAAGAAAACATCATTTAATCCCACTGGAATCAAATATAACAAGAACAATATATCTTCCCATACATATATATCAGATGAAGCATCAAGTAGAAGAAACAGAATCATAATATTCTTATCAGATGAAATGGAATAGAATACGCGATGAAATAGAGCAATATAAATTATAAAGCAGTCAGACTACCAATGCTTTCATCCAACACCAGGATTAAAAGACATTCCCATATAACAAGAATTTCTTCAGAAGATCAATAGCCATAGAAATATTTCTGAGAATGGGTAAACACGTAGAACATCTCAAAAGAGACTGCTAAATCTGTCCAGTCATAACTGTCACACTCAAATAGTTCACATTTCAATTATCATTTCCCTAACTAGTTATGCTGTCACAAAATTCATATTAAACCATTCACTAAAGAAGGTCAGTTCTGAATAAATTTCGATTTACACTTTTCTCGACCTTGCACATGAGTAATTCGGTTTACCAAGGAGAATTTCTTTTCTAACTAGGACAGTGCATAACTCCAATAATCTTTACGTCAATTCGATACTTTATTGGCTCTGACTTTACTTATCAGCTCATTTTCAATCTCTGATCATACTTATAATTATTCTATCACTGAACTCTTTGGGTTCTCAACCGAAAACTTATTTAATACAAATCTCATGAAATTCCATTATAAGTACCACTTTGGTAAGGGGGAGGGGTTGTAGGACCTCTGACTCGACTTTCTTATATATACACATATGACACAACTCCCATCATCATAGCAACATCATCAAAATCATGTCATTCATTCATGTTGGCTTACACCAATTTTCCTATTGTCCCATTTAGACAATATACTTATGCATACATTCTATGTTTTCTAAATAGCTTTACTTATCCAATCATTTAATTAAATTAATTCATGCTCATGACATCATATAAGGCCAAACAAACATAGATATTTGCATCACAATCACAACTTTCATTTCGTGCATCATCATGTACATATCATTACAATCATATAATTCAGTCCAACAATTTAACATAGATAAGTTCATTTCATTATAATCCTTTATCTCATAAAAAATTGTATATCATTAACATTCATCAACATTCAACGTCCAATCAAGACAAGGACATTTTCATTCGTATCATGATATTATGACCTTTATTCATACCTCTACTACTTTCTATTTATTCCGTTCATCTTATCAAGTAAGCCACATACACTACATCGTATGAGCATTAAACAAATATGGATATTTATCACAACATGAACTTTCATCTCACGTATTATCACATATGTATCATAAACTTTTATTCATACTTTTCTGAACTGAGACTTATCATAATCATAACTTTACTCAAATACCTTCGCATAACATTGAACATGGTCAGCGCAGCTCAGTTGGAGACTACCTTGTCTAAATAAGACGGTACTCGTACGCATCGAAAAACATCACACTATCACAGATCAATGGAATGTATAGCTAAACTTTTACACATGCTAGGTTAGTCCGAGAACTGACTAAACCTGCTCTGGTACCACTAAATGTAACGCCTCCACGCCCGAAACAGTCGCCGGAGTCGAGCTTGAGGAGTTACCGAACATAATTTATCAAATTAAGAACTTCAAATCTTTTGTTTCTACATTCACAGCTTTCTAGCTAGTCGCATCACAGTTACAAGAAAAATCATATCTCGAGTTAAAAAACTCGAAATCAAGATCCGTAAATCTCCCTAAATCTATACTCATATATATATTTACTAATTTTTTTCTAGAATTTTTGGTTGGGTCTATTAGTACAGTTTATTAGTTAAAGTCTCCCCTGTTTCAGGGTTCGACTATTCTGACATCTGTGTATTACGAATCAGATATCTCTCTATACAGAATTTCAATGACTACGAGATTTGTTTCTATTAAAACTATACTCAATAAGGAATCTGTACATATAAATAATGACTTCTAATTATTTTTGTACAATTTATTATGAATTTTTAAAGTCAAAATAGAGGATCCAGAAATCACTCTGGCCCTGTTTCACAAGGTATCAAATATCTCATAAAGTATAATTTATATGCCTATTTTTTTATCTATATGAAAATAGACTCATTAAGATTAAATTTCATAACTTTATCATCATTTAATTCCTTTTATACTATTTTTAGTGATTTTTCAAATTCATGTAATTGCTGCAGCAATATTCTGTTTTAAGGCAAATTTCATCTTTTCATGAGTTGTTATGAACTAGATAACCTATTAAACTTCCATGATATCAAACATGATCTAAATTTAACCATCACCATGACTTATCAATATCAAACATTTTCTCAACCAATCATGACCATATCATAAAATTATTTACAAAAAATAAATATATTGCTATACATGCCATACTTAAGTTTTACAAGCCATTTACTCAGATGAAAGTCCTTTGGATAGTGTGATCGAATCTTCGACCCGTCCCGATTCCCGAGCTGGCTTGTTCAAAACTACAGTAAATAAAGAGGAGGGAGTAAGCATAAATGCTTAGTAAGTTCATATGTAAATAACAGGTAACATAACAATACAAATATACCAAACAAGTTTAGCATGGTATCACCAAAACATATATCATATTTCTAAACATCATTCATCATCTTACTACCTTATCGTTGTTGTATCTATTATCAACCCGAGGGTTAAGAACATACCTGTCCAAAGTGTCCATTTCACAACACTTACCAAAACGTCGCTTGCATCTTAAGTGTTCTTTCATTTCACTAGAAATTTCACTCGTTGAACACATCGGAATACAACTTGGATACACGGATAATTTGCACATAAGTGCCTCATATGTAATCAAGAAATCATGTAACCCACCCCTAAGTGAACTCGGACTCAACTCAACGAGCTCAGGCATTCGCATCCATAAGTGAACTCGGACTCAACTCAACGAGTTCGGATGCCTAGTTACATTTCACAAACTCGGACTCAACTCAATGAGTTCGGACATTCGCATCCATAAGTGAACTCGGACTCAACTCAACGAGTTCGGATGCTCAACCATCCTAGTGACATGTCAGTTGTATCCTAATCTATTCCTAAGGTTCAAACGGGCTTTTTTCCTCGATCTCACATTGCCGTCTTCCATGGAATATTGGAACTGATACTCGGTAGCAATTCATATTTATCAAGTAGTAAACATAATTTGCATATTACTCAACATTAACCACAAAGCATAATATTTCACGATAAAAAAATCAGCTTATCATATAATTAACATCAGTAACTTAAAAATAACAATTATGCTATATTATTTACGCATGAACTTACCTCGTATGCGAAAATGGCTACTTTTACCATTTCGTCCACAACTTGGTATTTTTCCATTTTAGCCCGAATTTCAGTTTTCCCTGCTCTATCATTTAAAATATAGTCTAATTAGGACTCACATTATTCAAATTGACCCAAAATCATATTTTGGCAAAATTATAGTTTTGCCCCTAAACTTTTGCATATTTACACTTTTTCCCCAAAGCTCGTAAATTAAACTTCAGCCTATTTTCTTATCTTTTATGACATGCTGATAATTTTTCCCTTCTATGGAAACATCAAATTCTCACTCTAACATGTACTTATGACTATTAGGTATTTTTACCGATTAAGCCCTTTTAGTCGTTTTCACTTAAAACCGAGTAGTACAAGTTGTCTAACATAATTTAAAACCTCATATTCTATCATAAAACACCAAAATACACAAATTTCACCTATGGGTATTTTTCCAAATATGAACCCTAGGTTGAATTATTGCTAGCATAAGCTTAATCGAGCTACCGAGACTCCAAAAACGTAAAAATCATTAAAAACGAGGCTAGAACGGACTTACAATCGAGTTTGGAAGCTTGAAAAACCCTAGACATGGTTTCTTCTTGCTATATTCAGCCATGGGGTTGAAGATGAGCAAAATTGGCTTTTAATTTTGTATTTTAATTCATTTTACCCCTAAATGACCAAAATGCCCTTGCTACTAAACTTTCCAAAAATTCCATCCATGTCTAATTTTTGTCCATAGACTTAGAAATTGGTAAAATTTCTATTTAAGACCTTCTAATTAATATTTCAAAACAATTTCATACTAGAAACTTCTAGAATGCAAGTTTTACAAATTATTCGATTTAGTCCCGAATTTCAATTTAAGCACTTTATGCATAAAATTTCTTCATGAATTTTTCACGCAATCATGCAATCATATCATAGACCTCAAAATAATCATAAAAAGATTATTTCTACCTCAGATTTTGTGGTCACGAAATCGATATTCCGACTAGGCCGAAAATCAGGATATTACAAGGTGCCATCTTCAAAATCGTCTGATAACTATTATTATAAGCAAATTCTACCAATGGTAAGTACCTTTCCCAACTATCTTGAAATTCCAATACGCAACATCTGAGCATGTCTTCAAGAATCTGAATTACTCTCTGATTGTCCATCAGTTTGTGGATGAAAGGCAGTGCTGAAATTTAACTTTGTACCTAATGCCTCTTGCAACTTTTGCCAAAACCGTGAGGTAAACCTTGGATCTCTATCCGAAATGATTGACAAAGGTATCCCATGAAGTCTAACAATCTCTCGGATATACAATTCAGCCAACTTATTAAGAGAATAATCTGTACGTACCGGAATAAAATGAGCCGATTTAGTCAGTCTATCAACTATTGCCCAGATGGCATATTTCTTCCCTGGAGTTAACGGCAACCCTGATATAAAATCCATAGTAATCTGATCCCATTTCCATTCAGGAACCATAATAGGCTGAAGTAATCCTGAAGGTACTTGGTGTTCAGCTTTCACTTGTTGACAAACTAAGCACTTTGATACAAACTCGGAAATATCTCTTTTTATTCCACTCCACCAGTACATTTTCTTTAAGTCATTATACATCTTTGTACTGCTCGGATGAACCGCCAAACAACCATTATGTGCTTCATGCAAAATCTTTTGAATCAACTCATCATTTTTCGGTACACAAATCTGATTTTTAAACATCAAACAACCATCAGAACCGATTCTGAAATCTGATCCCGTATCAGCTTCACACTGTTTTCTCTTGGCTAGCAAATCTTGATCATTTTTCTGAGCTTCAAAAATCTCCTGTAAAAACATCGGTCTTGCTCTTAACTCTGCTAGAATCGAACCGTCATCTGACATTTTCAACTGAGTGTTCATAACTCTCAAAGCAAAAAACAACTTTCTGCTTAAAGCATCGGCAACCACATTCACTTTTCCCGGATGATAATCAATAACAAGCTCGTAATCTTTCAATAACTCTAACCATCTTCGCTGTCTCAAATTCAAGTCTTTTTGTGACATCAAGTATTTAAGACTTTTGTGATCGGTATATACTCGGCACTTTTCACCATACAAATAATGTCGCAAAATCTTCAAAGCAAACACCACTGCAGCCAATTCCAAATCGTGAGTAGGATAATTCCTCTCATGAGGTTTTAACTGCCTCGAAGCATAAGCCACCACTTTTCCTTCTTGCATGAGTACACACCCCAAACCATTTAGAGAAGCATCACTATACACCATAAATTCTTTACCTGATTTGGGTTGTATCAACACTGGTGCTTCAGTTAATAACTTTTTTAATTCTTCGAAACTCTATTGACATTCTTCCGTCCATTCAAATTTAACATCCTTTCGGAGTAGTCTAGTCATAAGAGCAGCAATTATAGAAAATCCATTTACAAACCGCCGATAATACCCAGCTAGCCCCAAGAAACTCCTAACTTCAGTTACATTTTTCGGTGGTTTCCAATCAACAATGGCTGAAATTTTACTAGGATCAACCTGTATACCATCACTTGAAACAATATGCCCAAAAATCCAACTTCCCGGAGCCAAAATTCACTTTTACTAAACTTAGCATACAACTGCTTATCTCTCAAAGTTTGCAAAACTATCCTGAAATGCTCAGTATGCTCTGTCTCATCCTTTGAATAAATTAAAATATCATCTATAAACACCACAACAAATTTGTCCAGGTATGGCCAAAATATGCGATTCATTAAGTCCATAAACACAGCAGGAGCATTTGTCAACCCGAATGGCATAACTAAAAATTCATAATGACCGTAACTTGTTCTAAAAGCAGTTTTAGGCACATCTGACTCTTTCACTCGTAGTTGATAATACCCAGATCTCAAGTCAATCTTTGAAAATCATGTCGCTCCTTTTAGCTGATCAAACAAATCATCAATTCTCAGCAATGGATACTTGTTTTTGATTGTCACCTTGTTTAACTACCGATAATCAACACATAATCTCATAGAACTATCCTTCTTTTTCACAAATAACACGGGAGCACCAGAAGGTGAAAAACTTGGTCTCACAAAGCCTTTATCAGTCAACTCTTGCAACTGCGACTTTAATTCTTTCAACTCTGTTGGTGCCATTCTATATGGAGCAATCGAGATCGGAGCTGTTCCCGGTATCAAATCTATACCAAATTCTACTTCCCTGACTGAAGGCAAACCCGATAATTCTTCTGGAAATACATCCGCAAATTCACACACAACCGGTACTGATTCAACTTTCTTTTCAACTTCTTTTGTATTAATTACATACGCCAAATAAGCTTCATAACCCTTTCTCAAATATCTCTGAGCCAACATCGAAGAAATCATACTAAATATTGCCTCTGATTTGTCTGGTTCAACCCGCAAGATTTCACCACTTTCACATTTTAATTCTATAACCTTTTCTTTGCAATTTACTATAGCATCATGCAATGTCAACCAATCCATACCCAAAATAACATCAAATTCATCAAACGGCAACAACATCAAGTCGGCCGGAAAGTAATGACCCTGAATCATTAAAGGGCATTTCTTGCATAGTTTATCAACTATCACACATTTGCCTAGTGGATTCGACACTCTAATCATAATTTCTGTGTTCTCAATAGGTATATTCATACTAGACACCAGTTTCATGGATACTTATGAATGAGTAGAACCGGGATCAATCAAAGCAATAACATTAATATCATAAAGAGAAAATGTACCGGTAATCACATCGGGTGAGGAAGCATCTTCACGTGCATTAATAGCATAAGTTCTAGCCGGGGCTCTTCCTTCATATCTAACTGTGACAGCCCTAATGTGACCCTAGTCGGAAAGTGGTTTCGGGACCACAAAATCGGGTCATAAAAATAATTAACCGTCATATTTGATGCTTATTATATGTATATATGCATGTGTGAAAATTTCATGTTTGAATTTTGTTAATTGTAAGTGAATTTTATTAAATAGGACTTGTGTGAGAAAATTTAGAAATGTGCTAGGCAAAAGTTAAAGTGGCCTATTGATGCATGTTAGAAAATGCTTGTCCTTGCATGTCAAATTACCCAAAACATTAGGTAGTGGCCGGCCATGCAATGGGTTAAACATATTATAAACATTTGTGTTAATGTGTTATGTTAAAAATAATAAAATAAAAGGTTGGTAATAAAGTAATGAAAAGGGAGGTGTGATGAAAACAAAGTTGTTTCATCCATGCTCCTCCATTGCCGTGAATTGAAGGAAGAAAGAAGAGGAGGTTCGGTCACTTGGAGCTTAAGGGAGGTTAGTCATTTGTGTTAGATTTTCTTCAAACTTTAAGCTTGTTTCTAGTTAATTAGCTAGTTTCTTTCATAACCCATGTCAAAATTATGAAAATCTTGGTGATGGTTTGAGCATTCGGTTTTAGTTATTAAAGGATGAGATTGGGTTATGGTTTTTATGTTTTATGAAGAATTGTTGAAGAGAAGGATTTTAGTTAGTCAAATGATAAATTCTAATGTTCATGAGTACAATGACCAAACATAGATTTGTCTAATGAATTGAACAAATGCCGTGTGAGTGATTGAAATGAATGAGTTGGAGGTTGGATCATATTAAGATTCGGCTTTGCATATAAATATTAAGAGTTTGATATTTTTATGATTTTTGGAAGGTAAATAAGGTTATGATCAAGTTAAATACAAGATTATGGCTGATTTGTGTTTAGTGAGTTTCGGCCAAGGACTTTATATGCATTCGGTTCAAGTAGAGTAAACGTGATGGGTAGAAAATGGTTGTTAATTGAGATAGTTTAAGGTATTTGTTAGTAGTTTGAATAAATGAACAATAATAAGAATAAATCATCTAGTGAATTGGTGTAATTGTCGAATTTGAACTAGAAAGTTATTGAGTAATGTTTGTATGTTAAGTGATAGAATAGAGCGAATGCTTGGAATGTGATATGTATGAATTATAGGATGGATGCCGTATGTTAAGAATGGTTCTAAAATGTATATGGATGCCGTATGATTGTGTTTGATTGGGAAGTAAATTGTTTGATTTAGCTCAAGAGCTTAGAGGATCAAAGTTGGATAAGGGAAAGGAAAAAGTGGTCGAATAGCCGTTGAAATCGTTCGACAACATCCGAGGTAAGTTTTCGAGTAATGAAACTTAGTTTATGATTTGATTAAGTCATGACATATAAGCATAACAAATAAACGGTGATATAATGATTCTACTTGAATTGTATATTGAGGTGATTAGTTTATACCTATGACGGGTAGCCGAATGTGTATAGAGATCATGTTATAAAGCAAATCAAAATCATGCTCTTTGTATGTGGCTATTGAGCCGAAAATGGTAATGGTTGATAAGCGTCTTGTGTTTGAATTCTAGTTATGATAATGAAATATGGATGTGTCATGATTTATTGGTATATGTGCTTGATTATTCGGATGATATCCGGGCTAAGTCCCGAAGGCATTTGTGCAAGTTGCTATATCCGGGCTAAGTCCCGAAGGCATTTGTGCAAGTTACTATATCCGGGCTAAGTCCCGTAGGCATTTGTGCTAGTGACTATATCCAGGCTAAGTCCCGAAGGCATTCATGCTAGTGACTATATCCGGGCTAAGACCCGAAGGCATTTGTGCGAGTTGCTATATCCGGCTAAATCCCGAAGATACTTGGGTTTGGAAGCGAGCGATCTTGCTGTAATAATTTCAATTAATACGCTCATAAAATAAAAACGATAAGGTATGTTTCGTATATGCATCGGAAAGGTTGATTCCTTTCAAATAGTACTCGCTCAATTGATTAACGAGCTTCCGGCCTCTAGTTAGGTTTGATATCCTATGTATGAATATATTGGTTGAAGCGTGAAGAAATTATGATTTTGAGAATGTGCATATATGAAATTATTCATTTAGTCATATGAACGCTATACTTTAGTCGTAAATAATTTCGTTACTCAAAACTTACTAAGCATTAAATGCTTATTCTGTTTCTTTAATTCTCTGTTTTATAGATTTTTGTTCGTCAGCTATCGGACTCGGGATTGTCGAAGTCGAAGTCGTCCACACTATCTAAGCCCTTTTGGTACTCTTTTAGTTAAACGTTGATAATGGCATGTATAGGACTAACCTTTGTTGTTAATCAAGTACCTTTGGTAATGTGTATATATATTCGGATAGCCATGCGAAAATGGCTTAAATATTTCGAGCATAGTATTAAAATCATTTTGTATATATATGGTTTTTGAGAGGTGTGGAAATGCTCGGCAATGATTAGCCATTGGAATGGTTAATCATGATCATATTTGGTGCTATGTATGTCAAATGGCTAGTTGAATCATGGAAACTATGAAATAGGTGAAATTTACCTTAAAATAGATGCTGACAGCAGCAGTGATGTGAGTTTGAAAATTAACTAAAAATAGTAGGAATGTAATTAAATAATGAATAAATTATGCAATCGAACCTTGATGAGTCTATTTTCATATGAAAGAAGCGAAACAACCATATGAGCCGTACTTTATGAGATGTTTAAGTTTTCGTGAAATAGGGCAGAGCAATTACTGGATCCCCTGTTCTGACTTTGGAAATTTACCATAAATTAACCAGAGATAATTAGAAGTCATTCTTTATATGTACGGATTCCTTTTTCAGTCTAGTTTCATTAGAAACAAACAGCATACATATTGAAGCCTTGTACAGGGAGATATCTAAGTCGTAATATATAAAGGTCAGAGTAGTCGAACCCTGAAATAGGGGAGACTTTAACTAATAAACTGTACTAATTGGCCTGACAAAAAATTCTAGAAAACAATTTGTATATGGATATATGAGTCTAGTTTTAGGGAAAATTTACGGAATCAGATTTTGAGTTTTGGAGCTCGAGATATGATTTTTAAGGTGACAGTGACACAGTTAGCCAGCTTGTCTGGAAATTTTAAAATGAACTGTGTAAATAAATGAATTAAGTCCGTTAACACCTCGTGTCCGACTCCGGCAACGGTCTCGGGTACGGGACGTTACACTAACTACTGCATCTCTGGCTACATTCTTACTGCTTGTTTCACTTCCAGCTTTTCTTGGATACTTTCCCCTCGAGTTTGCACCACTAGCTTTTACACTCTGAAATTTTTCTTTCTCAACTCTCTCTGGGCAGTCTCTAATAAAATGATCCGGAGAACCACATCGAAAACATTCATTTGCTCTGCACAGACCAAAATGATTTCTACCACACCGCTGGCACTCGAGTTTAACAAATCTCGTATTTCCCACACTAGCCGCAGAAGTAGTCTGAGATTTAGGACCCACATTTCGCTTCTTAAAATTTCCATATGATTGCCCAGCTGAAACTTGGGAACGAGGATTCATATTTCTTGACTTTCCGATTTGTTGTGAGGGTGCATTACTCATTGGTCTTTTCCTCCAATTTCATGTTTCAGATTCTACCTTTTTCTTTTCCTTCAGTAATTCTTCAGCCTTGCAAGCTCGATTGACAAGTACCACCATTTCTTTTAGTTCAAGGATCCCAACAAATACCTTAATGTCTTTGTTAAGCCCGTCTTCAAATCTTCGGCACATCTTGGCTTCTGTAAGAACATATTCCCTGGCATACTTACTCAATCGAACAAACTCTCTTTCATATTCTGAGATTGTCATATTACCTTGCTTTAGCTCAAGAAACTCTTTACATTTCTGATCAATAAATCTTTCACTAATATATTTCTTCCGAAACTCTTCTTGAAAGAATTCCCAGGTTACCCTCTCTTTCGGTACCACCGAAATCAAAGTCTTCCACCAATTATAGGCTGAATCTCTCAACAAAGATGTAGCACATTTCAAACATTCTTCAAGTGTACAAGATAATTCATCAAATACCCGAATAGAATTTTCAAGCCAGAACTCTGCTTTCTCTGCATCATCATCAATATTTGCTCTAAATTCTTCAGCCCCTTGTTTACGAATTCTGTCAATGGGGGTTCTATGAAATTTTATCATATCCACTCCCTGAGGCATCAAAGGCATGGGTTGAGGAATTGGGGAGGTGGGGGAAGTCGTACATTTGGGTTCGTACGAACGAACTCAGTGTACCATGCACTCATCATTTGGAGAAAGGCTTCCCGATCCCTTTCTCCTCCTCTCTGACCAACAGTAAGGGGTGGGTTTTCAGTCGGCGATGCCCCTTCAGCCGGAGCTGGCGCATTACTCTCTACTTCATCTGCCACAGCTGGATCTGGATCCATTTACTATATAAAAATCATTTAAAAAGGTCAGAAGTCGTCACACTATCACAATTCATACATATGGCATGTATAGCAAAATCCGTACATACAACACGTAGTCCGAGAACCGACTAAACCTACTATGATACCACCAAATGTAACGCCCCCACGCCCAAAACCGTCTCCGGAGTCGAGCTTGAGGGGTTACCGAACATAATTTATCAAATTAAGAACTTCAAATCATTTGTTTCTACATTCACAGCTTTCTAGCTACCCGCGTCATAGTTACAAGAAAAATCATATCTCGAGTTACGAAACTCAAAATCAAGATCCATAAATTTTACCTAAATATAAACTCATATATATATTTACTAATTTTTTCTAGAATTTTTGGTTGGGCCAATTAGTACAGTTTATTAGTTAAAGTCTCCCCTATTTCAGGGTTTGACTACTCTGACCTCTGTGTATTACGAATCAGATATCTCTCTATACAGAATTTCAATGACTTCAAGGTTTGTTTCTCTTAAAACTAGAGTCAACAAGGAATCTGTACATATAAATAATGACTTCTAATTATTTTTTTAAAATTTATTATGAATTTTTAAAGTCAGAACAGAGGATCTAGTCTGGCCCTATTTCACAAGGTTTCAAATATCTCATAAAGTATAATTTATATGCCTGTTTTTTTTAATCCATATGAAAATAGACTCATTAAGCTTCAATTTCATAACTTGCTCATCATTTAATTCCATTTATACTATTTTTAGTGATTTTTCAAATTCATGTCATTGCTGCAGTAATATTCTGTTTTACGGCAAATTTCATCTTTTCATGAGTTGTTATGAACTAGATAACCTATTAAACTTCCATGATATCAAACATGATCTAAATTTGACCATCACCATGACTTATCAATATCAAACATTTTCTCAACCAATCATGGCCATATCATAAAATTATTTACACAAAATAAGTATATTGCTATACATGCCATACTTAAGTTTTACAAGCCATTTACCCAGATGAAAGTCCTTTGGATAGTGTGATCGAACCTTCGACCCGTCCTGATTCCTGAGCTGGCTTGTTCAAAACTACAGTAAATAAAGAGGAGGGAGTAAGCATAAATGCTTAGTAAGTTCATATGTAAATAACAAGTAACATAACAATACAAATATACCAAACAACTTTAGCATGGTATCACCAAAACAAATGTCATATTTCTAAACATCATTCATCATCTTGCCACCTTATCGTTGTTGTATCTATTATCAACCCGAGGGTTAAGAACATACCTGTCCAAAGTGTCCATTTCACAACACTTACCAATACGTCGCTTGCATCTTAAGTGTTCTTTCATTTCACTAGAAATTTCACCCGTTGAACACATCGGAATACAACTCGGATACACGGATAATTTGCACATAAGTGCCTCATATGTAATCAAGAAATCATGTAACCCGCCCCTAAGTGAACTCGGACTCAACTCAACGAGCTCGGGCGTTCGCATCCATAAGTGAACTCGGACTCAACTCAACGAGTTCGGACGTTCACATCCATAAGTGAACTCGGACTCAACTCAACGAGTTCAGATGCTCAACCATCCTAGTGACATGTCACTTGTATCCTAATCTATTCCTAAGCTTCAAACGGGATTTTCCTCGAACACATATCCTTGCCATCTTCCGTAAAATACCAAAACCAATACTCGGTAATACTTTATATTTAACAATTAATACATATAATTTGCATTTTATTCGAAAATAACCAGAAAGCATATATTTCATAATAAAAATCAGCATATCATATAATTAACATCAATAACTTAAAAATAACAATTATGCTACATTATTTACACATGAACTTACCTTGGTACCAAAATATAAAGATTTTGCAATTTAGTCCACAATCTTTTCTTTTCCTCGATCGCGACTTGAATCTCGTTTCTCTTGATCTATAATGCCAAATTAATCTTATTTAATACATACATTCATCAAAACAGCATTTAATACGAACTTTGGAAAAATTACACTTTTGCCCCTAAACTTTTGCATAATTACACTTTTGCCCCTAGGCTCAGGAATTAAACTTTATTCCTTATTCTTATGTTTTATAACATGCTGATCATTTTTCCCTTCTATGGCAACATCAAATTTTTACTCTAACATATACTTGTGACTATTAGGTATTTTTGCCGATTAAGCCCTTTTACTTGTTTTCACTCAAAATCGAGTAGCACAAGTTGTCTAACATAATTTAAAACCCCATATTTTGTCATAAAACATTAAAATACACAAATTTTTAATTTTATGAGCAGGTGATGCAATTGGTGTTTGGGCTTTTAAGAGTAAAGGGGTAAAAGATGACATAAAAAGGAGTGTGGTGTAGTGGCAAGGTGGCGCCACTTAGGGGACAAGGAAGTGACGCCATAAAGAAAGCAAGGGGTCCAAGGTTCAAGTCTTGGCACTTTTAATATATTTTGGTTTTTATTTTCAATAATTCTGGAAGCAAGTAGGTGCACTTTAAAGTTTAATGTGTTGGATTTATGACACAAATGTGTTGATGGCCTAGTGGTGGCGGCATGAGTTGGCATGTGAGAGGACTTTGGTTCGAATCCCTTGGCACGCAAAGGTTGATTCTTTTGCTATGTTGGAATGGCAAGAGTTGGTGTTGGTTTTAAACTCTAGTGATGGAGGGATCCAACATCGGGAAGCTAACATAAGAGTAGATGGAGAGCTGGCTTTAAATAGAGCAAACCATAGGGAGAGTAGGCATACCCTTCTTGGCTGATCCTTTTCGCTTTGTGACGTGTTCGTTTGGGTTGGCCGTTATCTAAGAGTGTTTGGAGTGCGGATTAACTGCAGTCTCCTAACAGGATTATCGCGTAGGAGATATCGTCATCAATCGTCATCAACCAGGTGTGTAAACGACACCCTCCCTTAGACAGAATCGGTAAAAGCTGAAATACCGAAACGTTGGTATTTTGTGAAATCGCGAGCGTGCGAGCGCTCGTGAGACAGTTGTCAATGAATATTGTGCATTTGGATGATTAGAGTGCAGAGTGTGCATTTTCGTGCACAGCGGTATTTTTGGGCTTAATGGGCTAAAAATTGGCTAATGGGCCAATAGACCCACTTTGGTAAAAGGACGAGGTAAGTACTTCTGATTACTTGGTAAATGTTAGAATGAGCATGAAACCTTAGCAATAGGTTATAATTACTAAAATACCCTTATGCATGCAAAATTACAATTTTACCCCTAGGGTTATTTTTTCTGAAAAGCAGTGAGGACGTAGACCACAATTTCCGAGAGGACGTGGGCAAGGCAGGGGTGGTAATGGAAACAGTCGAGGAAGAGGAGCGCCTGGCAAGGGTGCTAGATTTGCTGAGGCTCGTGAGCCGGCGTTGGTGTATGCAGCTCGTCGCCGAGAGGAGGGTGATGCACCTGACATCATAACTGGTATGTTTCTAATTTCCAGTATGCCATACACTGCGTTGATAGATGTTGGATCTACCCATTCATATGTTGTATGTGCTATATCTGGGTCGCTGGGCGTGCGCTCTGAGGAGACCGTGAGTGGGGTATCTGTACTAAGTCCTTTGGGTCACTCAGTTAGTGTAGATAAACTGAATAGAGATATGCCTATAGAAACTCAAGGAAAAGTTTTCTCTGGAGATCTGATGGAGATAGCTTTCGGAGAATTTGATCTCATTTTGGGAATGGATTGGCTTTTTAAGCATAAGGCTACTCTGGATTGTGCCACTAAGCGAATAATGTTAAAGACCACAAAGGATAAGGAGGTTTTGGTGATAGGCGAGCGTAGGGATTATCTGTCTAATGTGGTGTCGACATTGAAAGCCGAGAAGTGGATTCGAAAAGAATGTGAGGCTTATTTGGCATTTATAAGCCAATCGAAAACTGAGGATCTGACAGTGGATAAAATTAGAACCGTCAAGGATTTTCAAGATGTTTTTCCAGAGGAGCTTTCGGGTTTTCCCTCGAACCGAGAGGTTGAGTTTGGAATCGACACCGGTGTCCATTGCACCTTATAGGATGGCAACGAAGGATTTTGTGGAGTTGAAAGCCCAAATTGAAGAGTTATTGGATAGAGCTTCATTAGACCAAGTGTGTCTCCGTGGGGAGCACCAGTGTTGTTCGTAAAGAAGAAAGATGGGTCAATGCCGATGTGCATCGATTATCGGCAGTTGAACAAACTAACGATTAAGAACAAGTATCCACTGCCGAGAATCGATGATTCATTCGACCAACTTAGAGGAGCTTCAGTATTTTCCAAGATTGACCTTCGATCTAGGTATCATCAGTTGAGGGTTAAGGAGGTGGATATTCACAAGACGGCATTCAGAACTCATTATGGTCACTATGAGTTCTTGGTTATGCCATTTGGGTTGACGAACGCACCTGTGGCATTTATGGATCTGATGAATCGAGTGTTCCAGCCATACTTAGATCGATTCATAGTCCTCTTTATCGACGATATTCTGGTTTATTCTAAAACTGAGGAGAAGCATGATGAGCACCTTCGTATTGTGCTACAAGTGCTGAGGGAGAAGGAGCTTTATGCGAAATTCAGTAAGTGCAAGTTCTGGTTGAGAGAGGTAACTTTTTTGGGGCATGTTGTCTCTGTTGAAGGGATCAAGGTGGACCCTCGAAAGATTGAAGCGATTCTCGAATGGAAGCCACCGAGGTCAGTGTCAAAAATTCAAAGTTTTCTGGGTTTAGCTGGGTACTATAGAAGGTTTGTGGAAGGATTTTCTATGATGGCAGCGCCTTTGACAAAACTTATAAGGAAGGGAGTACCATTTGTTTGGACTGAGCAACAACAAGAATCTTTTGAGAAACTGAAGAAAGTTCTAACCGAGGCACCTGTACTAATTCAGCCGAAGTTTGGAAAAGATTTTACTGTACGCAGTGATGCATCACATGTAGGGTTGGGCTGCGTGTTGATGCAAGAGGGTAAAGTGGTTGCTTATGCATCGCGACAGCTTAAACCACATGAAGTTAACTATCCTACTCATGATCTGGAGTTGGCAGCAGTAATATTTGTACTTATGATTTGGAGACATTACCTGTAGGGAGAAAGGTGTATTATATACACAGATCATAAGAGTCTTAAGTACTTGCTGACTCAGAAGGAGTTGAACCTTAGGCAACGGAGATGGATAGAGTTGCTTAAGGATTATGACTGCACGATTGAGTATCACCCGGCAAAGCTAATGTTGTGGCTGATGCCCTAAGTCATAGAATTGTTTCTAATCTGAGAGCCATGTTTGCTCGTTTGAGTCTGTATGATGATGGTAGTCTATTAGCAGAACTGCAAGTTAAGCTGACCTGGGTGGATGAGATTAAGGAAAAACAGTCGAGGGATGAGTCCCTAGTTTCTCGATTCCGATAGGTTAAGAATGGGGATTCTTTTGAGTTCAGACTGAATAGTGAGGGAGTTCTGTGTTACCGAGGTAGAGTTTGTATTCCGAAGGACTCTGACTTGAGGCAAGCAATTCTGAAAGAAGCTCATGGAGGTCTTGTGCTATGCATCCTGGAGGGAGTAAAATGTATCGCGACTTAAATGAGTTGTATTGGTGGCCTGGATTGAAGCGAGAGGTAACGAAAGTTGTGGGAAAATGTCTGACTTGTCAGCAAGTGAAAGCTGAACATCAATTACCTTCCTGACTTTTGTAGCCAGTGAAAGTACCACTTTGGAAGTGGGAGAGGGTAACCATGGATTTTGTGAGTGGGTTACCCTTGACACCATCGAAGAAGGACTCGATTTGGGTAATTGTGGATAGGTTGACCAAATCTACTCATTTCATACCTGTCCGCATTGACTATTCACTTCAGAAGTTAGCCAAATTGTTTGTGGTGGAAATAGTGCGACTTCACGGAGTGCCAGTGTCAATTATTTCTGATCGAGATCCTAAATTCACATCTCGATTTTGGCAAACGTTGCATGAGGCGTTGGGTACGCGGTTGAACTTTAATACAACCTTTCATCCTCAGACTGATGGTCAGTTGGAAAGGGTTATTCAAATTCTGGAAGACATGTTGAGGGGATGCGTTATCGACTTTCGAGGTACTTGGGAGGATTGCTTACCGTTGGCAGAGTTTGCATACAATAACAGTTATCAGGCAAGTATTCGAATGGCTCCTTATGAGGCACTGTATGGGCAAAGATGTCGTACACCTAGTTGTTAGACCGAGTTGGGTGAATGATAGGTTCTTGGACCTGAGTTGGTGGCAGATACTAAGGATAAGGTCAAGTTGATTAGAGATGGTTGAAGGAAGCATCTGATGACAGAAGTCATATGCAGATTTGAAGCGCAAGGAAATTGAGTACTCTGTGGCTGATATGGTCTTCTTGAAGGTTTCACCTTGGAAGAAAATATTAAGGTTTGGGAGGAAAGGCAAGTTAAGTTCGCGGTTCATTGGGCCTTATCGGATTCCTAAGCGAGTGGGTCCAGTGGCTTATCAGTTGGAGCTACCTCTAGAGTTGGATAGGATTCATGATGTCTTTCACATCTCCATGTTAAGGCGGTATCTTTCTGACCCTACTCATGTTGTACCGGTTGTAGAGATCGAGGTCCAAACAGAATTGACTTTTGAGGAAGAGCATATGCAGATTTTGGATCGAGATGTTATATTTTGAGGAGGAAATCAGTTCCGCTAGTAAAGGTGCTGTAGCGTAATCATGGAAGAGAGGAAGCTACTTGGGAGCATGAAGTGCCGATGCGTCAACAATATCCTCATCTGTTTGATTCAGGTAAAATTTCGAGGATGAAATTTCTTTAAGGAGGGTAGAGTTGTAATGCCCTAATTTTCAAGTTTTTTTGTGTTTTTGTGATTTTCAAAATTTGTGTGTGTTCTGGTTGGTTACAATATATATTTTAGTAGGTTAGTGGGCCTTTGGAAGGCCAAAACTTAAGTTAAATCCGTGGTAATCTTCGAAATTTTTAATTTTATGAACAGGTGATGCAATTGGCATTTGGACTTTTAAGAGTAATAGGGTAAAAGATGACACAAAAAGGAGTGTGGTGTAGTGGCAAGGTGGCGCCACTTAAGGGACAAAGAAGTGACGCCATAGAGGAAGCAAGGGGTCCAAGGTTCAAGTCTTGGCTCTTGCAATATATTTTGGTTTTTCTTTTCAATAAATCTGGAAGCAAGTAGGTGTGCTTTAAAGTTTAATGTGTTGGATTTATGACACAAATGAGTTGATGGCCTAGTGGTTGGATTTATGACACAAATGAGTTGATGGCCTAGTGGTGGTGGCGTGATTTGGCATGTGAGAGGACTTTGGTTCGAATCCCTTGGCACGCAAAGGTTGACTATTTTGCTATGTTGGGACAGCAAGAGTTGGTGTTGGTTTTAAACTCTGGTGATGGAGGGATCCAACATCGGGAAGCTAACATAAGAGTAGATAGAGAGTTGGCTTTAAATAGAGCAAACCATGAGGAGAGTAGGCATACCCTTCTTGCCTGATCCCTTTCGCTTTGTGACGTGTTCGTTTGGGTTGGGCGTCAGCTAAGAGTGTTTGGAGCATGGATTAACTGCAGTCTCCTAATAGGATTATCGCGTGAGAGATATCATCATCAATCGTCATCAACCAGGTGTGTAAACGACACCCTCCCTTAGACTGAATCGGTAAAAGTCGAAATACCGAACGTTGGTATTTTGTGAACTCGCGAGCGTGCGAGCGCTCGTGAGACAGTTGTTAATGAATATGGTGCATTTGGATGATTAGAGTGCAGAGTGTGCATTTTCGTGCACAACGGTATTTTTGGGCTTAATGGGCCGAAAACGGGCCAATGGGCCAACGGGCCCACTTTGGTAAAAAGACGAGGTAAGTACTTCTGATTACTTGGTAAACGTTAGAATGAGCATGAAACCTTTGCAATAGGTGATAATTACTAAAATACCCTTATGCATGCAAAATTACGATTTTACCCCTAGGGTTATTTTTTCTGAAAAGCATGATGTTCTGTTTCTGTATACGTATGCCATGACATATTATTTCTGTTGCATGGGACATGGGTTTATATTAATGGAGGAAGTGTTCTGGAAGCCTCGCTGCAATCTGGTGGCCTCGCCACATATATCTGTTCTGGTGACTTTGCCACAATATCTGGCAGCCTCGCTGCAATCTGGTGGCTTCGCCACATATATATATATATCTGTTCTGGTGGCCTAGCCACAATATCTGTATTTGGTGACTTCGTCACAATATCTGGCAGCCTCGCTGCAATTTCTGTGGTGTGTAGCAGTTGGGTGGGTTGAGTAGTCTCCCCACATGGTGTAAGGCTGGTACGGGGGTGTTATGGATGGATTTGTTTTGGGATTTCTGCATTCATGATATATTTGTTCTGTATCTGCTATGGGCCTATGGGTTTCATTCTGATATCTGTACTGAGCCAAGGCCCAGATAAGTCTGACTCTGAGGTTTGATCTGTTTTGGGCTATGGTTGGGTTATGTTACACACTGAGTTTACCGAACCCACCCTTTATTTTCATCTCTGCAAGAAATCCCCAACCATAGCGGGCTTGGAGCTGTAAGGGATTCGGAGTGGCCACATCATCAGCAAAGTTGGTTTTTCTAAGTTATTTTATTTTTATTATTTTTATATTCTGATTGAATTTTGAGTTTTAAGTTGTAATAAGGCCGCTATTTAAATTTCTTTTTCCACTATGGTTTTATTTTCTAATTATATTTATACTATGACGAAACTGCTAGTCTTAGGCTGTGCGGGTTTTCAAAATTAATGAACGTTTTCAAGACTCAATAAGCACAACAAATGGATAGCCTAAGGATTGATAAACTGGCTTTTCATTCAACCGCTATTTTTACAAAGACCACCCCAATCACTTAAACCGACGAATGCATACTAAGTCGTAAGTCCATGTGACACGTCAGATCTGGCCATAACGACTGGGCTGGGTTTGTGGTGTTACACAAGTTCTCTAATGCTTAATTCAATTCGGCACATATAGTACATAGACATTCGAATTTAACAACATTTATTTACTTATGAACTTACCTCGTACGGACATGCACGGACCGAAACGACTATTCCACCAGTTTCGATTTCCCCTGATCTAATTTTGTTTTCTTTCGTTCTTGATCTAAATAAATTCAGATTTCACTAATTTAATTAAACATTTAATCAATTCAATCCACAAATACATAATTAGGCCTTTTTATACTTTGGCCCTTATATTTTCACACTTTAACATTTTAGTCCTTATTTCACAAAACACAAAATATACATAATTTCCTTGTACACATGCTTGACCAAATATTCCCTTATTTCATATAAGCCCATATATTTCATTTATTTCACATTTTGACCCTCAATTTACAAATTTCACAATTTAATCCTTAATACACATTTTTATCAAAAATCACTTAACTGAACATAATAATCTATCAACAAAGATTTATTTTTCATTATCAAACCAGAAAATCTCAAACTACCAACAATGGCATATCACAAAATCCACAACCAATTTTAAAATTCAAGCATGGGCTAGCTGGTATTCGAAGCAACGATCTCAAAAAAAGTAAAATTATCAAAAACCGAGCAAATTACATACCTCAATCAAGCAAAATGAGTGTCGAATACACAAAAGCTCAAAAACTCTTTTTCTTTATCAAGTTTTGGCCAAAAGATGAACAACAGGCATGATTTTTATGTTTTATTTTATTTAATTACATTATAACACATAAATTACTATTTTAACCTTTATAAAATAATATGAAAACATTATAACTCATGTCCATAACCGTCCATGCTAATATTCCGTGGTCAAATATCAACATAAGGACACCATATTATAAAAGCCATAGTAATATAGCACTTTAACTAATAGGAAGTCACTTTTGCATTTTACGCGATTAAGTCCTTTTGTCAAATTGAGCATACAAACAATAAAATTTTAACACAAAACTTTCGCACATATTAATTCACATACTACAAACACCAAAAATAATATTAAAATAATTTTATGACTTTGGATTTGTGGTTCTGAAACCACTATTCTGATTTAACTAAAATCAGGCTATTACATCTGGGACATTGGCATCATTATGTGATTACATGTAAGACCATGTCTGGGACATTGGCATCGTTATTTAATTTCGTGTAAGACCATAATTGGGCTATTCACATCGATATGTAATAACTTGTAAGACCATATCTGGGATATAGCATTGTATGAACTATCTGTGATTTCCTAGTATCCTTAACAATTCAAAAAGGTTCAAAGGGCAAAGTCAAGTCGAGGAAGAAAGTGTGAATGGGTTATGTGACTCAGGTACGTATGAGATTCATACAAGTATTGAAAAGGGAAGTATTTGATGAAGTCATTTATGATATAGAATATGTATACATTGAGAAAGGTTTGTGAGCTTATATGTGCTTACTCATAGTTTGCCTATGGATGGAAATGATGTTGATTCATGTGGTAATTTTATTTGTATATGACTTACTAAGCTTTTAAAGCTTACTTCGTGTATTCTTTCCCTGTTTTATAGATAATCGAAGCTAGTTCGGACTCAGGGATCCTCAGGATCACCGTCACACTATCGATCAACTTGTTGGTACTTTTTGTAACACCCCTAACCATATCCATTGTCGGAGTAGCGCTATGAGCCATTACCAATCAATTACAACATACAACCTACTTTTCTCATACATGAATCCATTATCACATAAAAATTAATCAAACATGATCATATTGTCCATTATAAGGCTCTACGAGACCTTAAAACATGCTTGGAAGAAGTTCGGGACTAAACCGATAACATTTGAAAAGTTTGGGAACCTTATAAAATTTTCATGCATACAGGGTTCACACGCCCGTGTGAATAGGCTGTGTGCCTCATACAACTATCGGAAACGCCCGTGTCATATGCCGAGTGGAAACAGAGCATACATACTGACTTGCAACACATGACCGGAGACATGCTCATGTGCCAAGGTCGTATAAAATCTAGAGGGTATACTGACTTGGGTCACACAGCCGGCTACACACCCATGCGCCAGCCCGTGTGCCACACACGATTAAATAAGTCTCGAAATTTCTTTGATGTAGACTGATAAGATTTACTAGTTGATCTCTTTCTCGAATCTCTTGCTTCAAAATCAACTTTTCTCTTTTCTTTACTAAGATCCTCAGCTTTATAAGCCATCTCAACCAGAACAATAAATTATTTCAACTCAAGAATCCCGACTATTAGTTTTATATCCTCGTTTAGTCCATCAATGGATTGTTTACACAAGATCTCCTCAATAGAAAAATATCTCGAGCATACTTGCTTAAATGTACGAACTCTCTTTCAATTCTAGAAACACTTTATGCTTCTGATCGAGGAATCTTTGACTGATGTACTTCTTTTGAAATTCAGATTAGAAAAACTCTGGAGTAACCTGTTCTCTAAGAACCACAGATACCAACATTTTCCACCAATAGTATGCATTATCTCTCAACAAGGATACAACACATTTGATACATTCATCAGGAGTACAAGACAGTTCATCGAATACTCGGATCATGTTTTCAAGCCAGAACTCGCTCTCTCTGCATCATCATCAACTATAGCCCAAAAACTCTTCAGCCCTATGTTTTTGAATCTTATCTATTGGCGACTTGTTAAATCTTACCGGATCTATAACTTGAGGAACAACAGGGATTTGTTGAGGAACACATAGGGATGGAGGTTGTTAAGTAGCCGGATTCATTTGAACAAACTCCGTGAAATACTCACTCATTATCTAGAAGAAGGCTTTCTTGGCCTCTCCCCCTTGACTACTCGAAATCAGCCTAAAATTAGCCGACGCTACCCCTTGAGTGGCAGGAGGCACATTACTTTCCACATCGTCAGCTAAAGCTCGCTTGGGATCCATTTACTATATGAAAACAAACTTTAAGTTGTTAGGAATCATCACACTATTGCAGAATATATATATGACATGTATAGCTAGACTCTCACATGCTACATTAGTCCTAGAATCGACTAAGTCGTAGCTCTGATACTAATAAATGTAACACTCCTAACCCATATCCGTCACTGGAATAGGGCTACGAGGCATTACCAATCAATTACAGCATACAACATACATTTCTCATACATGAATCAATTATCACATAAACAAGGCTCTACGAGACCTTACAACATGCTTGGAATAAGTTCAGGACTAAACCAATAACATTTAAAAACATTGGGAAACTTATAAAATTTTCATGCATACAGGGTTCACGCCCATGTGAACAGGCCGCGTGCCTCACACGGCTATCGGATACGGCGTGTCACATGCCGTGTGGAAACATGGCATACATACTAACTTGCAACACACGACCGGAGACACGCCCATGTGCTATGGTCGTGTAAAATCTAGAGGGTATACTGACTTGGGTCACACGACCGGCCACACGCCCATGCGTCGACCTGTGAGCCACACATGGTTTGTACACACAACCGTGTGTCTAAGCTGTGTAACTCACTGACTTGTTTTAATAAGGTTACAATAGACACACGGTCGAGTCACACGCTCGTGTGCTCAATCGTGTGAGGGAAAATTAGGCTTGGTTTAAACCACATTTCTCATCCACTTCAAGCATACGTAAAACACAACAATTTGTACCATTTTTATACATTCATAAGCAACCAAAACATGCTATTCCAAATACATATCATGCCATTTATAAATCATTATTTCCACTACTCAATTCCATAATCAATAACATACCAAAACAATATACCAAAACTAACAACTTCACCTATCTTCTCTATGCATTTTATCATCATTTTAATCACTATTTCATGTCACAAAACATACCATTTCATCATCTCAAAATCAAGCCACAACATGCCATCTTCCAAGCAATAAAACACCAATTAACATCTAGCTTATTGAGCAACTCATAACCATCACAAGAACTATATCAAAAAATGCCAAAACACAAGGCAACTATTACCACATATATCACTTATCAACTCATAAATCAAGCCAACTTAAATGGCTAAATACACACCAACATTTCATCATTTCACAAGCCAACACACATGGCTAATATCATAACTCAAAACTTATCATCAACTCACTAACCTATACATGCCATATACCAAAATTACAAAGCATCCAAATTTACCAACAAGTAGTCGATAGTGTGATGACGGTTCTTGATGATCCCTAATGTCCGAGCTACTTCAATAATCTATAAAACAGGGAAAGAACACACAAAGTAAGCTTTAAAAGCTTAGTAAGCCATATACAAATAAAACTATCTCATGAATCAACATTATTTCCATCGAATAAGAAAATTATGAATAAGCACATATAGATACACAAACCTTTCTCAATGAATACTTATTCAAATACAAATGTAATTTCATCACATACTTCTATTTTCAATACTCGTATGAATCTCGTACATACCTGTGTCACTTAATTCAATCTCATATTCTTTCTCGTATTAACTTAGCCCGTTGAACCTATCAGAATCATTAAAGATACTCAGAAATCACATATAGCAAATATAATGCCATATCCCAGATATGGTCTTTCATGTTATCACATATCGATCCCAATGTCCCAGACATGGTTACACAAAATCACATAATGATGCCAATGTCCCAATATGATGCCAATGTCCCAGACATGGTCTTACACATAATTACGTCTCGTTATTCCTAATGTCATGACATTAGTATCCTATACTATTCCTAAGGTTCGTATGGGACTTTCGAATATCAGAACTTTGTCGATTCTTGCTCATATTTGCTCGTTCAACATTCATAGCAATTCAATGACAAATAAACATTTATAAATCAATTTAAAGGTATTTATTTGCATATGAACTTACCTTGTATTCGTGATAAACAGACTAGATCGACTATTCGATAACCTTTGATTTTCCCTGATCTAAATTTGATTTCTTTCATTCTTGATCTATATACATTTAAAATTTACTCATTTATTCATAAAATCATTGAAAACACATATTTGGTCATTTTTACATTTTAGCCCCTAAAGTTCCATAATTTTACAATTTAGTCCCTAATTCACAAATGCACAAAATTCATGAAATTTCATTAAACCCAAGCCCAACCGAAATTCATATAGGTCCCTAGCAGCCAAAAACCTTACATTTATTTCACATTTGAACCCCTCAATTTGCACATTTCACAATTTAATCCCTATTTGACATTTTTGTCAAAAATCACTTTACAAAACTATTAAATCTATCAATAAACCTTCATTTTCCATCATCAAACATTTAAAAGCTCAAGAATTCATCAATGGCACTTCATGAAATCATTAACAAATTCAAAAATTAAGGCATGGGCTAGCTGGATTACAAAGCAACGATCTCAAAAACATAAAAATCATTAAAAATCGAGCAAAGAACATACCTTAATCAAGCTAGGAATTGGACAAATATCACAAGCCCTTAATGGCTTTCTTCTTTCTCTATTTTTAGTTCAAATAAACACAGATGAACATGTTTTCATCTTTGTTTTATTTATTATTCATTGTTTTATTTAATTACAAAACTAACCTTAATTAAAAGCCACCAAATTGCATGTTATTAAGCCCTTTTATGTCAAATTCCACTATCAATGGTCTAATTTTATCATAAGGACTTCCACATTTAAATTTCATAGCCAATAGACACTTTTAACATATAGAATGCCACTTCTGCATCTTACGTAATTTAGTCCTTTTATCAAATTAAGCATTCAAACGCTAAAAATATTTCACAAAACTTTCACACATATGTAATCATATGCTATAAACACCACAAATAATATTAAAATAATTTTTCAACCTTGGATTTGTGGTTCCAAAACCACTATTACGATTTAGCTAAAATCGGGCTGTTACACTTTTGATGCGTTGTAAATATGGTATATGGCATGTATAGGCTAGTGATATGATGATGTGTTTTGAGATATGATAATAGCCATGAGATTTGACTCATAAATGATATAAATGTTGGTGTGTATTTGGTCATTTGGGTTGACTTATTTTATGAGTTTGTTAAGTGAAATATGATGTATATAAATGACCTTGCGTTTTGGTATGTTTGTCATGGATTTTGTAATGATTAATTGGTATGATTTGAGGTTTAAAATAGATGATAAGATGATGGGAAAAATGCATAGAGAAGATAGGTGAAATTTTTGGTAATGGCATATTGTTTTAGTATGTTTTGGATTATGATTTGAGTAGTGAAATGAATAGATTTTAAATGGCATGATTTGTATATGAAATAGCATGTTTTGGTTGCCTATAAATGTGTTGAAATGGTATGAAATGATGTGGTTTTGGTTTGCTTGAAGAGGATGAAAAATTTGGCTTAATCCAAGCCTATTTACACCCTACACGGTTGAGCACACGGGTGTGTGACTCGACCGTGTGTCTACGTAACTTAATTAAACAAGTCAGTGAGTTACACAACTTAAACACACGGGCGTGTCTACTCGCTGTGTGTGACACGCGAGCTGACACATGGGCGTCTGGCTGGCCGTGTGCCCAAGTCAATATACCCTTCAGATTACACACGGCCAAGACACATGGGCAAGTCTCTAGTCATGTGATGCAAGTAAGTATGTATGCCTTGTTTCCACACGACTTGTGACACAGGTGCTTCTGGTGGCCATGTGAGGTACATGACTTCTTCACACGAGTGTGTGATCCCTGTATGCATGACAATTTTATAAGTTTTCTAAAGTTTTCAAATGTTATCGGTTTAGTCCTGAATCTCTTCCAGGTATGTGTTAAGGTCTCGCAGAGCCTTATAAGGGACAATGTGACTATGTTGGATTGATGTTTAGGTATTAATGGATTCTTGGATGAAAACTGTATGTTGTATGTTGTGATTTGATAGGTAATGCCTCGTAACCCTATTCAAGCAACGAATACGGGTTAGGGGTGTTACACTATCACTGGAATATTGTTACGGAGCATTACAAGAATTATTTCATAAATGATCATACATTTCACATACATTTCCCAATTCCAAATAAAAGTAATTCAAAATTAATCATACAGTCCCTAATAAGAGCCTACGAGGCCCAAATCATGCATTAGAAGTGTTTTGGGACTAAACCGATAACTCAAAATTTTTCTGGAAAACATTGAAAATTTTTCAAAATACAAGGGACACACACCCGTATGGCCCGACCATATGTCTCACACAGCCAAAGACACGCCCGTGTCACAGGCTATGTGGACATTCGAAATGGTATCACTTGGTCGTGTCCCAGCCCGTGCCTGACCCCGTGTAACTCTCTAACTTGGGTCACACGGCCAACCACTTGCACGTGTGACTAGCCCGTGTACCCTTTAAAATGACCTTACATGCCCATGTGCCAGGCCATGTGCTAGGTCGTGCCAAACCTATAGGGTATACTGACTTATGCCACAGAACCAAGTCTAATGCCCGTGTGCTAAGCCATGTGGAGCATACTAACTTGGTTTCTAATTAAACACCAGGGGACACACGGCCGTATCACCTGACCATGTGTCACATACGGCTAAGACACACACCCATGTGGACAAAAATAGGCTATTTTCCAAGCCATTTTTCTCACCCAAATTTGTATTCACCTACACAATTCAAATGGCATGTATAAATAGGCATTCAAACCAATCTCAACCAAGCCTAATTCATGCTAATTCCATACCATCAGCCACAAGACACACAAGTATTCATAATAAGCCATTCAATTCATACAAATTTCACATTCTCAAATCACTTATATGGTCACTTTCAATTATGCACTATTTTGTCTAAACCCACAAACATACAAATCTCAATTTCAACCATTTGATACTCAAGCTACCAATCCACAAACAACCATTCACATGGAAATTTTAAACCACATCACAAAAGGGCATTTGTACATATATATATACATAGCTAAATATACCAAAATAAGCCAAATCACATGGCTATACACTTAACCAAAACATACTTCAATGATAAACCAAATCAATTGGCTAAATTCATCACAAACATATAACCATATTAACCACAACTCCTATACATGCCATATAACCAAATACACAAGTTCAAAAGTACCAAAATGGTAGCTTGATAGTGTGATGAGATCTCCAACAACTCCAAAATCCAAGCAAGCTTAGATATTCACTATAAAACATGGAAAAGTAAACAAAGTAAGCTATAAAGCTTAGTAAGTTCATATAGTAATAAACTCAACTTACCATGTATACACAATTTAAGAAAATTAAACATGTCATAATATAACTCATATTGATCCACAAACCTATCACATATTCATTCACAAGGTTAGATATGAATTTCACAAGTTTCTTTGATTTAATGCTTGTATGGTTCATGTACATACTTGTACCAACTCATATCAATATCATGCTCATCTATATCCTTGATATACCTATTGAACCATTTGGAATAATATCGGATACTCGGGAATCTCTACCTTAAGTGCCAATACAAGGCCAAAGCCATCTCAATCTCATATCTCATATAATGTTCACCCTCGAGCTATCAATGGGTCTGTTCAAACAAGCTGACGATCAAGACGTAGCTATACAGTGCTGCTCACACAAGCTGATGAGAATGCGTAACACAAGCCAAAAAAATCAGCCACCAGTATAACGTACAGACCAGCACCCAAAACACATAACCCCTAATGACATGTCATTTGTATCCTAATCTATTCCTAAGGTTCAACCGGGATTTCACATTGCTGAATTTTTGTCGAACATTTCTCTAAGATTGTATCCACAATTAATTCAATAATAAAGCATTTAAAACATAATTATATTAATGCTTATTAACATACAAAATTACTTTAATTCACAAAAACGACGAAATGAATCGATTAGTCCAATACTTTGTTTTTCCCCCGATCTAGATTCGAACTTTGTTTTCCTTGATCTATATAATATCAAATTTAACTTATTCGATTATCATTCTATTCAGTTTAGCCCAAAAAGCACATTATGGTAAAATTACACTTTTGCCCCTAATATTTCAACATCTTTACAAATTAGTCCTTAGCTCATAAAAATACAAATTCATGCAATTAGTCTCTACCCATGCTAGCCAAATTTCTCTTATTAACATAGTATCCCATAAATTTTATTTATTTTACATTTCTACCATAAAATTTTCATATTTCACAAATAAATCCCTAATTGACAATTTTATCAAAAATCACTTAACAAATGTTGTTTATTTAGCAACAACCATTCATTTTCTATCATCAAACATCAAAATATACACATATTCATCAATGAAAAAACCCTAAACCTTTAATAATTTTGCAAATTAGTCCCTGGGCTAGCTAGATTAAGCTACGACTCTGAAATCATGAAAAACCAAGTCAAAATCACTTACAGGCACAAAGGAAACTTGGCCGAATACTTCAAGCTATTCCCATGGCTTTTCTATGTCCTAATTTTAGCTTGGAAATGATGAATAAACCAAAAATTTTCATTTGTTTTATTTAGCTTAACTTTAATTACTAAATACCAAAATTAACCTTAAAATTTATCACAAATTTCAAAATTACCAAGCCATTAACATCCACTAACATATTAATGGGATATTTACCACATAAGGACCCCCACTTTAAGGTTCTATAGCTATTAGACACCTTTAGCTAAAAGAACTCAAGGTTTACACTTCACAAGACTTAGTCCTTTTTATCAAATTGGGCACTCAGACGATAAAATTTCTTAATGAAGTTTTTACACAATCATACTAACATGCAGTAGACATTAAAAATAATAATAAAATAATTATTTCGACCTCAAATTTGTGGTTTCAAAACCACTATTCTAATTTCATTAAAAATGAGTTGTTACACCTCTAGCCGGTATCTGTCATTGGATTAGGCCTACAGAGTATTACCGGAGCATAACATCCCATAAGGAACATTTTATTAACATAAACAAATCACATCGTAAATTATATCAACATCAACGAAAAACATACATTTGGTCCCTATAACGAGCCCTCGAGGCCTCAAAAAGACATTAGAAATGAATCGAGACTAAATTAAAAACATATGAAATTTTTCAAAAAAAGTTAGAAATTTTCAAACTGCAAGGTCACGCGGCCAAGAGACACGGCTTTGTGGACATTCAAATTAGAGACACACAATCATGTCCCAGCCCATGTCCTTACTTGTGTTACTCACTAACTTGGGTCACACGGCCAAGCCACACGCTCGTGTGCTAAGCCGTGTGCTAGGTTGTGTAACTGCCTAACTTGCAATCCTTTGAAAGCTATAGAGGACACAGTGTAATGCCCCCACGCCCGAAACCGTCGCCGGAGTCGAGCTTGAGGGGTTACCGAACATAATTTATCAAATTAAGAACTACAAATCATTTGTTTCTACATTTATAGCTTTCTACCTACCCGCGTCACAGTTACAAGAAAAATCATATCTCGAGTTACGAAACTCAAAATCAAGATCCGTAAATTTTACCTAAATTTAGACTCATATATATATTTACTAATTTTTTTATAGAATTTTTGGTTAGGCCAATTAGTACAGTTTATTACTTAAAGTCTCCTCTGTTTCAGGGTTTGACTACTCTGACCTATGTGTATTACGAATCAGATATCTCTCTATACAGAATTTCAATGACTACGAGGTTTGTTTCTCTTAAAACTAGAGTCAACAAGGAATCTGTACATATAAATAATGACTTCTAATTATTTTTTTAAAATTTATTATGAATTTTTAAATTCAGAACAGAGGATCTAGTCTGGCCCTATTTCACAATGTTTCAAATATCTCATAAAGTATAATTTATATGTCTGTTTTTTTTAATCCATATGAAAATAGACTCATTAAGCTTCAATTTCATAACTTGCTCATCACTTAATTCCATTTATACTATTTTTAGTGATTTTTCAAATTCATGTCATTGCTGCAGTAATATTCTGTTTTAAGGCAAATTTCATCTTTTCATGAGTTGTTATGAACTAGATAACCTATTAAACTTCCATGATATCAAACATGATCTAAATTTAACCATCACCATGACTTATCAATATCAAACATTTTCTCAACCAATCATGGCCATATCATAAAATTATTTACACAAAATAAGTATGTTGCTATACATGCCATACTTAAGTTTTACAAGCCATTTACCTAGATGAAAGTCCTTTGGATAGTGTGATCGAACCTTTGACCCGTCCCGATTCCCGAGCTGGCTTGTTCAAAACTACAGTAAATAAAGAAGAGGGAGTAAGCATAAATGCTTAGTAAGTTCATATGTAAATAACAAGCAACATAACAATACAAATATACCAAACAACTTTAGCATGGTATCACCGAAACATATGTCATATTTCTAAACATCATTCATCATCTTACCACCTTATCGTTGTTGTATCTATTATCAACCCGAGGGTTAAGAACATACCTGTCCAAAGTGTCCATTTCACAACACTTACCAATACGTCGCTTGCATCTTAAGTGTTCTTTCATTTCACTAGAAATTTCACCCATTGAACACATCGGAATACAACTCGGATACACGGATAATTTGCACATAAGTGCCTCATATGTAATCAAGAAATCATGTAACCCGCCCCTAAGTGAACTCAGACTCAACTCAACGAGCTCAACCGTTCGCATCCATAAGTGAACTCGGACTCAACGAAACGAGTTCGGATGCCTAGTTACATCTCACGAACTCGGACTCAACTCAACGAGTTCGGACGTTCGCATCCATAAGTGAACTCAGACTCAACTCAACGAGTTCGGATGCTCAACCATCCTAGTGACATGTCACTTGTATCCTAATCTATTCCTAAGGTTCAAATGGGATTTTCCTCGAACACATATCCTTGCCATCTTCCGTAAAATACCAAAACCAATACTCGGTAGTACTTTATATTTAACAATTAATACACATAATTTGCATTTTATTCGAAAATAACCACAAATCATATATTTCATAATAAAAATCAGCATATCATATAATTAACATCAATAACTTAAAAATAACAATTATGCTACATTATTTACACATGAACTTACCTTGGTACCAAAATATAAAGATTTTGCAATTTAGTCCACAATCTTTTCTTTTCCTCGATCGCGACTTGATCTCGTTTCTCTTGATCTATAATGCCAAATTAATCTTATTTAATACATACATTCATCAAAACAGCATTTAATATGAACTTTGGAAAAATTACACTTTTGCCCCTAAACTTTTGCATAATTACACTTTTTCCCCTAGGCTCGGGAATTAAACTTTATTCCTTATTCTTATGTTTTATAACATGCTGATCATTTTTCCCTTCTATGGCAACATCAAACTCTTACTCTAACATATACTTGTGACTATTAGGTATTTTTGCCAATTAAGCCCTTTTACTTGTTTTCACTCAAAACCGAGTAGCACAAGTTGTCTAACATAATTTAAAACCCCATATTCTGTCATAAAGCATCAAAATACACAAATTTCACCTATGGGTATTTTTCCAAATATAAACCCTAGGTTGAATTATTGCAACATAAGCTTAATCGAGCTACCGGGATTCCAAAAACGTAAAGAACATTAAAAACGGGGCTTGGAATCACTTACTATGGAGCTTGGAAGCTTGAAACAAACCCTAACTATGGAGAACCCTTGAAATTTCGGCCTAATGAAGAAGATGGACAAAAATTGGCTTTTAATTTTGTTTTTAATTCATTTTAATAACTAAATGACCAAAATGCCCTTACTACTAAACTTTCCAAAAATTCCATCCATGTCCAATTTTTGTCCATAGACTTAGAAATTGGTCAAATTTCTATTTAAGACCTCCTAATTAATACAAAAACTTCTAGAATGCAAATTTTGCAACTTATTCGATTTAGTCCCTACTTTCAATTTAAACACTTTAGGCATAGAATTTCATCACGAAATTTTCACACAATTATGAAATCATATCATATTCATCAAAATAATTTTAAAATAATTATTTCTATCTCGGATTTGTGGTCACGAAACCACTATTCTGATTAAGCCCTAATTTAGGATATTACAACTCTCCCCCCTTTTAAGGATTTTTGTCCTAAAAAATCTTACCGGTAATCAGGTGTGGGTATTGGTTTTTCATAGGTTCTTCAGGTTCCCATGTAGTCTCTTCTACCCCATGCTTTGGCCACAACACTTTCACAAGTGCAACACTTTTATTTCTTAGTTGTTTGACTTCTCGAGCTAAAATCTTAATCGATTCTTCTTCATAAGTCATATCCGGTCGTAGTTCAACTTCTGTCAGTGAAATTATATGTGAAGGATCCGAACGATACCGACGTAACATAGATACGTGAAACACATCATGAATCTTCTCTAATTCAGGTGGTAGCGCTTGCCGATATGCTACCGGTCCAACTTTTTCAATTATTTCATACGGTCCAATAAAATGCAGACTTAACTTGCCCTTTCGTCCAAATCTAAGGACTTTCTTCCATGGAGACACTTTCAAAAATACCTTATCACCAACTTGAAACTCCATTTCTTTTTGTTTCAAATCCGCATAAGATTTCTATCTATCTAAAGCAGCTTTCAAACAATCTCGAATCACTTTCACCTTTTCTTCGGTTTCTTTTATTAAATCAACTCCATAAATCTGATTTTCCTTGAGTTCAGTCCAATACAATGGCATCCAACATTTACGACCATATAATGCTTCATAAGGTGCCATCATTATTATTAGAAAATTCTACCAATGGTAAGTACCTTTCCCAACTATCTTGAAATTCCAATACGCAACATATGAGCATGTCTTCAAGAATCTGAATTACTCTCTCTTGGATGAAAGGCAGTGCTGAAATTTAACTTTGTACCTAATGCCTCTTGCAACTTTTGCCAAAACCGTGAGGTAAACCTCGGATCTCTATCCGAAATGATTGACAAAGGTATCCCATGAAGTCTAACAATCTCTCGGATATACAATTCAGCCAACTTATTAAGAGAATAATCTGTACGTACCGGAATAAAATGAGCCGATTTAGTCAGTCTGTCAACTATTGCCCAGATGGCATTTTTCTTCCCTGGAGTTAACGGCAACCCTGATATAAAATCCATAGTAATCCGATCCCATTTCCATTCAGGAACCATAATAGGCTAAAGTAATCCCGAAGGTACTTGGTGTTCAGCTTTCACTTGTTGACAAACTAAGCACTTTGATACAAACTCAGAAATATCTCTTTTCATTCCACTCCACCAGTACATTTTCTTTAAGTCATTATACATCTTTGTACTACCCGGATGAACAGCCAAACAACCGTTATGTGCTTCATGCAAAATCTTTTGAATCAACTCATCATTTTTCGGTACACAAATCTGATTTTTAAACATCAAACAACCATCAGAATCGATTCTGAAATCTGATCCCGTATCAGCTTCACACTGTTTTCTCTTGGCTAGCAAATCTTGATCATTTTTCTGAGCTTCAAAAATCTCTTGTAAAAACATCGGTCTTGCTCTTAACTCTGCTAGAATCGAACCGTCATCTGACATTTTCAACTAAGTGTTCATAACTCTCAAAGCAAAAAACAACTTTCTGCTTAAAGCATAGACAATCACATTCGCTTTTCCCGGATGATAATCAATAACAAGCTCGTAATCTTTCAGTAACTCTAACCATCTTCGCTGTCTCAAATTCAAGTCTTTTTGTGACATCAAGTATTTAAGACTTTTGTGATCGGTATATACTCGACACTTTTCACCATACAAATAATGTCGCCAAATCTTCAAAGCAAACACCACTGCAGCCAATTCCAAATCGTGAGTAGGATAATTCCTCTCATGAGGTTTTAACTGCCTCGAAGCATAAGCCACCACTTTTCTTTCTTGCATGAGTACACACCCCAAACCATTTAGAGAAGCATCACTACACACCACAAATTCTTTACCTGATTCGGGTTGTATCAACACTGGTGCTTCAGTTAATAACTTTTTCAATTATTCGAAACTCTGTTGACATTCTTCTGTCCATTCAAATTTAACATCCTTTCGGAGTAGTCTAGTCATAGGAGCAGCAATTATAGAAAATCCATTTACAAACTGCCGATAATACCCAGCTAGCCCCAAGAAACTCCTAACTTCAGTTACATTTTTCAGTGGTTTCCAATCAACAATGGCTGAAATTTTACTAGGATCAACCCGTATACCATCACCTGAAACAATATGACCCAAAAATCCTACTTCTCGGAGCCAAAATTCACTTTTACTAAACTTAGCATACAACTGCTTATCTCTCAAAGTTTGCAAAAGTATCCTCAAATGCTCAGCATGCTCTGTCTCATCCTTTGAATAAATTAAAATATAATCTATAAACACCACAACAAATCTGTCCAGGTATGGTCGAAATATGCGATTCATTAAGTCCATAAACATAGCAGGAGCATTTGTCAACCAGAATAGCATAACTAAAAATTCATAATGACCGTAACTTGTTCTAAAAGCAGTTTTAGGCACATCTGACTCTTTCACTCGTAGCTAATAATACCCAGATCTCAAGTCAATCTTTGAAAACCATGTCGCTCCTTTTAGTTGATCAAACAAATCATCAATTCTCGGCAATGGATACTTGTTTTTGATTGTCACCTTGTTTAACTGCCGATAATCAGCACATAATCTCATAGAACCATCCTTCTTTTTCACAAATAACATGGGAGCACCCCAAGGTGAAAAACTTGGTCTCACAAAGCCTTTATCAGTCAACTCTTGCAACTGCAACTTTAATTCTTTCAAATCTGTTGGTGCCATTCTATATGGAGCAATCGAGATCGGATCTGTTCCCAGTATCAAATCTATACCAAATTCTACTTCCCTGACTGGAGGCAAACCCGGTAATTCTTCTAGAAATACATCCGCAAATTCACACACAACCGGCACTGATTCAACTTTCTTTTCAACTTCTTTTGTATTAATTACATACGCCAAATAAGCTTCATAACCCTTTCTCAAATATCTCTGAGCTGACATCGAAGAAATCATACTAAATATTGCCTCTGATTTGTCTGGTTCAACCCGCAAGATTTCACCACTTTCACATTTCAATTCTATAACCTTTTCTTTGCAATTTACTATAGCATCATGCAATGTCAACCAATCCATACCCAAAATAACATCAAATTCATCAAACGGCAACAACTTCAAGTCGGCCGGAAAGTAATGACCCCGAATCATTAAAGGGCATTTCTTGTATACTTTATCAACTATCACACATTTGTCTAGTGGATTCGACACTCTAATCATAAATTTTGTGTTCTCAACAGGTATATTCATACTAGACACCAGTTTCATGCATACATATGAATGAGTAGAACCGGGATCAATCAAAGCAATAACATTAATATCATAAAGAGAAAATGTACCGGTAATCACATCGGGTGAGGAAGCATCTTCACGCGCTTTAATAGCATAAGTTCTAGCCGGGGCTCTTCCTTCAGATCTAACTGCTGCATCTCTGGCTACATTCTTACTACTTGTTTCACTTCTAGCTTTTCTCGGATACTTTCCCCTCGAGTTTGCACCACTAGCTTTTACACTCTGAATTTTTCTTTCTCAGCTCTCTCTGGGCAGTCTCTAATAAAATGATCCGGAGAACCACATCGAAAACATTCATTTGCTCTGGACGGACCAAAATGATTTCTACCACACCGCTGGCACTCGGGTTTAACAAATCTCGTATTTCCCACACTAGCCGCAGAAGTAATCTGAGATTTAGGACCCACATTTCACTTCTTAAAATTTCCATATGATTGCCCAGCTGAAACTTGGGAATGAGGATTCATATTTCTTGACTTTCTGGTTTGTTGTGAGGGTGCATTTCTCATTGGTCTTTTCTTCCAATTTCGTGTTTCAGATTCTACCTTTTTCTTTTCCCTTAGTAATTCTTCAACCTTGCAAGCTCGATCGACAAGTACCACCATTTCTTTTAGTTCAAGGATCCCAACAAATACCTTAATGTCTTCGTTAAGCCCGTCTTCAAATCATCGGCACATCTTGGCTTCTGTAAGAACATATTCCCTGGCATACTTACTCAATCGAACAAACTCTCTTTCATATTCTGAGACTGTCATATTACCTTGCTTTAGCTCAAGAAACTCTTTACATTTCTGATCAATAAATCTTTCACTAATATATTCCTTCTAAATCTCTTCTTGAAAGAATTCCCAGGTTACCCTCTCTTTCGGTACCACCGAAATCAAAGTCTTCCACCAATTATAGGCTGAATCTCTCAACAAAGATGTAGCACATTTCAAACATTCTTCAAGTGTACAAGATAATTCATCAAATACCCGAATAGAATTTTCAAGCCAGAACTCTGCTTTCTCTGCATCATCATCAATATTTCCTCTAAATTCTTCAGCCCCTTGTTTACGAATTCTGTCAATGGGGGTTCTGTGAAATTTTATCATATCTACCCCTTGAGGCATCGAAGGCATAAGTTAAGGAATTGGGGAGGTGGGGGAGGTCGTACATTTGGGTTCGTACGAACGAACTCAGTGTACCATGCACTCATTATTTGGAGAAAGGCTTCCTGATCCCTTTCTCCTCCTCCCTGACCAACAGTAGGGGGTGGGTTTTCAGTCGGCGATGCCCCTTCAGGCGGAGCTGTGGCATTACTCTCTACTTCATCTACCATAGCTGGATCGGGATCCATTTACTATATAAAAATCATTTAAAAAGGTCAGAAGTCATCACACTATCACAATTCATACATATGGCATGTATAGCAAAATCCGTACATACAACACGTAGTCTGAGAACTGACTAAACCTGCTCTGATACCACCAAATGTAATGCCCCCACGCTTGAAACCGTCGCCGGAGTCGAGCTTGAGGGTTACCGAACATAATTTATCAAATTAAGAACTTCAAATCATTTGTTTCTACATTCACAACTTTCTAGCTACCCACGTCATAGTTACAAGAAAAATCATATCTCGAGTTACAAAACTCAAAACCAAGATCCGTAAATTTTAACTAAATATAGACTCATATATATATTTACTAATTTTTTTCTAGAATTTTTGGTTGGGCCAATTAGTACAGTTTATTAGTTAAATTCTCCCCTGTTTCAGGTTTCGACTGCTCTGACCTCTGTGTATTACTAATCGTATATCTCTCTATACAGAATTTCAATGACTTCGAGGTTTAATTATCTTAAAACTAGACTCAACAAGGAATCTGTACATATAAATAATGACTTCTAATTATTTTTTTAAAATTTATTATGAATTTTTAAAGTTAGAATAGAGGATCTAGTCTTGCCCTGTTTCACAAGGTTTCAAATATCTCATAAAGTATAATTTATATGCCTGTTTTTTTTAATCCATATGAAAATAGACTCATTAAGCTTCAATTTCATAACTTTCTCATCATTTAATTCCATTTATACTATTTTTAGTGATTTTTCAAATTCATGTCATTGTTGCAGTAATATTCTGTTTTAAGGCAAATTTCATCTTTTCATGAGTTGTTATGAACTAGATAACCTATTAAACTTCCATGATATCAAACATGATCTAAATTTAACCATCACCATGACTTATCAATATCAAACATTTTCTCAACCAATCATGGCCATATCATAAAATTATTTACACAAAATAAGTATATTGCTATACATGCCATACTTAAGTTTTACAAGCCATTTACCCAGATGAAAATACTTTAGATAGTGTGATCGAACCTTCGACCCGTCCCAATTCCCGCTGGCTTGTTCAAAACTACAGTAAATAAAGAGGAGGGAGTAAGCATAAATGCTTAGTAAGTTCATATGTAAATAACAAGTAACATAACAATACAAATATACCAAACAACTTTAGCATGGTATCACCAAAACATATGTCATATTTCTAAACATCATTCATCATCTTACTACCTTATCATTGTTGTATCTATTATCAACCCGAGGGTTAGGAACATACCTGTCCAAAGTGTCCATTTCACATCACTTACCAATACGTCGCTTGCATCTTAAGTGTTCTTTCATTTCACTAGAAATTTCACCCGTTGAACACATCGGAATACAACTCGGATACACGGATAATTTGCACATAAGTGCATCATATGTAATTAAGAAGTCATGTAACCCGCCCCTAAGTGAACTAGGACTCAACTCAACGAGCTCGGGCGTTCGCATCCATAAGTGAACTTGGACTCAACTCAATGAGTTCGGATGCCTAGTTACATCTCACGAACTCGGACTCAACTCAACGAGTTTAGACATTCGCATCCATAAATGAACTCGGACTCAACTCAACGAGTTCGGATGCTCAACCATCCTAGTGACATGTCACTTGTATCCTAATCTATTCCTAAGGTTCAAACGGGATTTTCCTCGAACACATATCCTTGCCATCTTCCGTAAAATACCAAAACCAATACTCGGTAGTACTTTATATTTAACAATTAATACACATAATTTGCATTTTATTCAAAAATAACCACAAAGCATATATTTCATAATAAAAATCAGCATATCATATAATTAACATCAATAACTTAAAAGTAACAATTATGCTACATTATTTACACATGAACATACCTTGGTACCAAAATATAAAGATTTTTCAATTTAGTCCACAATCTTTTCTTTTCCTCGATCTCGACTTGAATCTCGTTTCTCTTGATCTATAATGCCAAATTAATCTTATTTAATACATACATTCATCAAAAAGCATTTAATACGAACTTTGGAAAAATTACACTTTTGCCCCTAGGCTCGGGAATTAAACTTTATTCCTTATTATTATGTTTTATAACATGCTGATCATTTTCCCTTCTATGGCAACATCAAACTCTTACTCTAACATATACTTGTGACTATTAGGTATTTTTGCCAATTAAGCCCTTTTACTTGTTTTCACTCAAAACCGAGTAGCACAAGTTGTCTAACATAATTTAAAACCCCATATTCTGTCATAAAGCATCAAAATACACAAATTTCACCTATGGGTATTTTTCCAAATATAAACCCTAGGTTGAATTATTGCAACATAAGCTTAATCGAGCTACCGGGATTCCAAAAACGTAAAGAACATTAAAAACGGGGCTTGGAATCACTTACTATGGAGCTTGGAAGCTTGAAACAAACCCTAACTATGGAGAACCCTTGAAATTTCGGCCTAATGAAGAAGATGGACAAAAATTGGCTTTTAATTTTGTTTTTAATTCATTTTAATAACTAAATGACCAAAATGCCCTTACTACTAAACTTTCCAAAAATTCCATCCATGTCCAATTTTTGTCCATAGACTTAGAAATTGGTCAAATTTCTATTTAAGACCTCCTAATTAATATTTCAATGCAATTTCATACTAAAAACTTCTAAAATGCAAATTTTGCAACTTATTCGATTTAGTCCCTACTTTCAATTTAAACACTTTAGGCATAGAATTTCATCACGAAATTTTCACACAATCATGAAATCATATCATATTCTTCAAAATAATTATAAAATAATTATTTCTATCTCGGATTTGTGGTCACGAAACCACTATTCCGATTAAGCCCTAATTCAGGATATTACACACAGTCATGTTGCCTGGCCCTGTGTCACACACACTCGTGTCTCTACTTGTATGGATGAAAAATAGACTATTTCCAAGCCATTTTTCTCACCCAAACTCACACCTAATGCATAAGCCATTTGCACATAAAATCAAGTATTCAAAACACACTTTACATATGCATATTCAAGCTTACACAACATAGAAACTATCCCTTCAACCAATATGCCAAAATGGCACCTCAATTTCAACAATCAAACTTACCTAACATGTAACCATTTCATTCACTAAAAATTACCAATTGAACAATTTCAAAGCCATATTTATCCATATGGTCAGATACCACAATGCACGCACAACCAATACCAAATGACCATTTTTTACAATGAAAATGTACCAGATCAATTTGACCAAAAGATGATCACTTCCATACTACCAAAACTAACCATTTTCAACATCATGCTACATTCATTCCACACCAACCATTAATTGCTACCATACCATTTCCATCAACATTTCCTTACCATCATCTTAACCAACACAACATCAAAATCACAACCACACAAAATACCATATAATCTTAATATCATACCAACTATTTCATCAACCAAAATAACATATATACAAGCCACACGTAATGGCTAAATTCATTAAATAAGACACATATACATGCCATTATAACCATGACTCAAAATCATCAAAATCTATTGATTTAGCAGATGGATAGTGTGGTGGATCTCCAACAAGCTTCCAACCCAAAAGAGCTTTCGATTATCTAGAAGCATGTAATGCACTCACCTGTATTCAATGCCGGATTAGGATTAAGGAGCATTACCAAACTTATAACACTTTTAAACATACATTGCTCATACAAATATTCAATTCAAATACAATTTATTCATAATCAATCATTTTGCCCTAATTTGAGCCTATGAGGCCCTAAACATGCATTGGGAATGGTTCAGGGCTAAACCAATAACTTTGGAAACTTTTTGAACACTTTATAAATTTTCTTAAAAAACAAGGGACACACGCCCTTGTGGCCTGGCCGTGTCTCTCACATGGCCAAAGACATGCCTGTGCCTCAGGCTGGGTGGACATCCAAAATAGGAGCACATGGCCATGTCCTAGCCCATGTCTGACCCCGTGTAACTCTCTAACTTGGATCACACGGCCAAGACACACACTCGTGTGGCTAGCCTGTGTGCCTTACAAATGGCCATATACGCCCGTGTGCCAGGCCGTGGGTTAGGCCGTGCCAACTTGTAGGGTATACTAACTTATGCCACACAGCCAAGTCACATGCCTGTGTGTGAGGCCGTGTGGAGCATACTGACTTCGTTTCTAATTCAACACTAGGGGACATACGGCTGTGTAACCTAAACATGTGTCACACACCACCGAGACATACGCCCGTGTCTTTGACCATGTGGACAAAAATAGGCTATTTACCAAGCAATTTTGCCACCCAAACTTGTGCTCACCTATATCAAACTCATGTTGGAACGCCGGTACTCCCATGGCATAGTGGAAATATATATATATACATTCCGGCGATCCAAGCCATGGATCCATGTGCGAGGAACGAATCGGGGTGAAAAAGTTTTGAAATTACCAAAATTTTGATTTGAGTAGACAGTGAGGCCTGGTCAATGAGAATACTATTTTGATTTCGAATCCAAGCCGCAATCCTTATGATCCCGACCTCTAAGCAATCCACCCAGTTGACAAAGAATGGAAGAAATCCCCAAAAACTATTTTCAGAGATATTTTGCTTAATGGCTGCTAGACCTAATAGCAAAGCTTCGGGTTTTTATATATATATTCACTTTTTAGGGTTTTTCTCTCTTTTTAAATATAACTCCCTTTATATTTGGTATGTATATATCGAATTAAATTTTAATCCAAACATAATAATCATAATTAAAATAAATAAATATAATAATGTTTTAACCGAAAATTATAATTACATTAATTATAATAAAGATTTTGGTAAACTATATTTATTTAAATTTATATGAGAACCAAATTCATATATTAATAGAATTATGTTCTCCTTATGAGTACAACATCCTTGTACATACAATATGTTCGATATTTGATTGCCCAATTAAATTAATTATATAATTAATTTAATTCACGTGACAACCAAACACAATACCAACTATGTTTTACTCCATTCATTTCAACCATAGGGTGTGACCATGTAGGTTCTTGTAACGTTAGCAGTAATACTAGAATGATTCTAATGTTACAAACAATGAGGGGCATCTAGCAATGCATCATTGCTACCTAAGTTACAAGAAGTCATGATTCGACATAACCTTTTGTGATTAATCTTTTATGCATTAATCCTTAAGTCCTGTATCTCTGGAATGGACACAAGTCATGGAATAGTCACACTTGCATAGTCCATCCCATGTTTCTTGATACCTTGAGTAGACTATGATACACAAATAAGTATGACATCTCATATCAACATATTTGAGCATGGCCATGTATTTCTAGTCTCACTCAATCAATGGCCTAAGATATTACTCCTATTATGTAGGAGGGACTTATCCTATATTGATCAACCATATCCCTATACATAGATTGTGGTATATCCAACATCAGCCTTTATATAGATTGTGGTATATCCAACATCAGCCTTTATAAATTAACCAGTTATGGTGTACGTTTGACTGTATCAAAATATTCAACTCATGATGTTGGGATAATGATGATCTCAAGTTTGAGGATCATATACATATTAATCACTATGAGTAATGTTGTGACAATTACATAATAATCCAAGAAACATACTCATAGCGGGTCAGTCCAATATGTTGTTCTCTAACACACATATTCAAGCATTGATTCTGACACTCCATATCAATGACAACTCTTTATCATCAATCAACTACATGTTAGTCTTAATGCATTATTGTTGTCCTAGTCAACAATAATACTTGACTAAGAACCTTTTAAGAATAATCATATTATTCTCAGGACATTATTATAAAACAGTTTAGTTATACACACAGAAAAGAAACTAAAATAATAATGGCAACACCGTATATTAATAAACATGGTAAATGAAGTATGTTATTACAACATCTCATGATTGATCTTTGGGCATACTCTTACAACACAAAGGCACCAATACATAGCATCAATAGGCATTTCAATTCAACCAATTCAAACATAAATCATGCACATTCAATACTCCCATTTTCTATACACATTAATCTCAAAACATGTCCTACCATTCATACCAAATTCACATTTACAATTCAATTAAGTAAACACTTTCAAATGTGCATCATTTAGCCTAATTTTCCAATCAAACCAATATTCACAAATCAATCATTTAATACAACTAATGCCTATTACCATTAAGCATCGCACAACTATCATATACATATTCATGAACTCACAATCCAAGGCATATATATACAAGATTCAAACATATCCAAATAACCTCAAATGAGCCATCAATCATGGCTATGTATACAAACCAAAAACATATACATTTACAAGCTAATTCAAATGGCTAAATTCACTTCCAACACATTACCAGAATGACCAAAGTTCCTATACATGCCATATACTTAAAACATAAGCTCAAAAGTACCAAATTGATAGTTAGATAGTGTGACGATGTCTCCGACGATCCCCAAGTTCGAGCTAGCTTTAAAGTCACAAAAAAAACACAAAAAATTAAATAAAGTAAGCTATATAGCTTAGTAAGCTCGTATGAAATAAACTTCATATTAACATGAATATAAAAAACATCAATTTAAACATATCAATATGTAATTCATGTAACTAACAAACCATTCATACTTTCAATCATAATCTTATATATGAACTTCACAACTTCTTCGATTTAAGCTTTTACGGTTCATGTACATAACTGTACCATTCGTATCAATCTCATGCACATTCACATATTTCTTTTACCCATTGAACCATTCAAAATACTATCGAATACTCAAAAACCTTGCACACTAAGTTCCAATATCATGTCCCGAAGCCAACTCTGTAACACCCCTAACCCATATCTGTTGCTGGAATAAGATTACGAGGCATTACCAGATAATACACATCATTCACATACATTTATGCATTCATAATCAAAATACATTCAACTCATTCACATTGCCCCTTATAACGCTCTACGAGACCTTAAAACATGCTTGGAAGAGGTTCGGGACTAACATTTGCAAACTTTAGGAAACTTAGAAAATTTTCATGCAATTAAGGGTCACACGCCCGTGTGGACAGGCCGTGTGCCTCACACGGCCACAAGACATGCCTGTAACAGCCTGGTTTAAACCCTCGTCAGAAAAGTAGTTTCAGGACCACAAATTCGAGTCAGAAAAATATTTTGATATTATTTTCCATGCTTATTATATGTGAATTAGTATATGTGAAAATTTCATAATCATTTGTGCGCTCAATTTGATAAAAGGACTTAATAGCGTAATTGTAAAAGTTGCATGCTGTATGTTAAGTGTGCCTATTTGCTATGTCTTTTTAATTGTGAGGTCCGTATATTGTAGTTTGACCATGGTTAGCGGGATTGGTCATAAAGGAACTTAAAATGGATGAATTATAATGTTTTAAACAAAGGGCAAAATTGGTATATGATAATTAATATGTGTTATAACAAAATAAACATGAAAATAAGGCCATTTCGTGTTCATCTCTACCGAAAATCAAAGAAAAAGAAAAGAAAAAGAGATAGTTAGGGTTCGGCTAGTTCAAGCCTTAATTAAGGTATAAGTTTTGTTTAGTTTTTGATAATTTCTACGTTTTTGTGATCGTTGTTAGGCGTTCTAGCTAGCCCGTGCTTAAATTCATGAAATTATTGATAATTTGATGAGATGCCATTAATGAATTCATGAGTTTTGTGATGTTAAATGATGAATTATGAAAGTTTAGTGCTTGATATATATGTTTTGTAAAGTAATTTTGAGTAAAAATGCATATTAGAGATTTAATTGAGAAAAGTGTAAATTGAGGGGTTGAAATATAAAATAAATTTGAAAAAACTTCTATGTGCTTGGTTTAGTCCCGACTCCTTTCTAAAGTATGTTTAAGGTCTCGTTAACCTAATTAAGGGACCTATTGTTGATGTTTGGTTATGTTTTGAGAATGATGTATATGAATTGTTCGTAAAATATTTCGATTATTCGATAATGCCTTTAACCCTAATTTGGTGATGGATACAGGTTAGGGGTGTTACATTTGATTGGTATCAGAGCTACGGTTTAGTTGATTCTAGGACTAACATAGTGTGTGAGAGTCTAGTTATACATGCCATATATATGAATTACGATAGTGTGATGATTCTTGACAGTTAAAATGTGTTTTTCATATAGCAAATGGATCTCGAACGAGTGATAACTGATGATGTTGAGAGCAATATGACTGTTCTCGCTCAAGGGACAGTGCCAACTAAATCTAGGCCGATATCTAGGAGTTAAGGAGGAGAGGCTAAGCAAGCCTTCTTCCAAATGATGACTGAGTGGTTCACGGAGTTTGTATGAACGAATCTGGCTACTCAACAACCTGCACCCCAACCTGTTCCTTAACAAGTCTCGGTTGTACCACAAGTAATAGATTTGATTTGATTAAGTAAGCCACCTGTTGAAAAGATTCGTCAACACAGGGCTGAAGAGTTTCAGGCTACAATTGATGATGATGCTGAGAAAGCTGAGTTCTGGCTCGAGAACACTATCAGAGTATTCGATAAGTTGTCCTGTACTCCAGACAAATGTATCAAATGTGTAGTATCATTGCTTAGAGATAATGCATATCACTGGTGGAAAACATTGACATCGGTGGTTCCTAAGGAGCAGGTTACCTGGGAATTCTTTCAGACTGAGTTTCGAAAAAGGTACATAAGCCAGAGATTCCTTGATCAGAAACTTAAAGAGTTTCTAGAGCTGAAATAAGGTCAGATGACTGTAACAGAATATGAAAGAGAATTTGTACGTTTAAGTAGGTATGCTCAAGAATATGTGTCTACTAAATAGATCATGTGTAAAAGATTTGTTGATGGATTTAACAAAGATATAAAGTTGTTAGTTCGAATACATGAATTGAAAGAATTCATAGTATTGGTTGAGAGGGCTTGTAAAGCTGAAGATCTCAGCAAAGAAAAGAGAAAAGCTATTTTGTAGGCAAGAGATTCGAGGAAGAGATCAATGAATAAAATTTATCATTCCTCATCAAAGAAATCTAGAGACTATATTGATCGATCGACAGCGTCAATGGGATATCAAAATAGAGATCGCGGGAAACAATATACAGATCCTAAAACCCAAGCCACATCAGTATCTAGTGTTGGCAATGTAAAAGATGTTAAGCCTGAGTTTCAACGATGTGGAAGATGACATTTTGGAGATTGCTAGGGGAAAAGTAATAACAGAGCTTGTTACTGTTGTGGTTCATGAGATCACTTTATAAAAGATTGCCCAGAGTTAGCTGAAAAAGATAATGCTCAGAACATGAGGTTGAGTAACACTGCAGCTAGAGGTAGACCACCAAGAAACACAAGAAATGTGAGTGGTGGTACAGGTGTGACGTGAGACACTTCAGTGAGATCTGATGCTAGAGCACCTGCACAAGCCTACGCTATTCGAGCACGGGAAAAAGCGTCATTTCTAGATGTTATTACTGGTACTTTTACTCTCTATGATACCAAAGTTATTGCATTGATAGATACAGGGTCTACTCATTCATATATATGCATGAATTTAGTGTCCAATAAGACTTTGCCTGTAGAACTGAATTCGTGATTAGAGTATTGAACCTCTTCGGTAAAAGTGTTTCGAGACATTTGTTTTCCCCTTTGATGAGTTTGATATAATTCTGGGTATGGATTGGCTAACTTTGCATGATGCTATTATGAACTGCAAACAAAAAACTATTGATTTGAAATGCAAGAATGATAAAGTAGTTTGAATTGAATCTAGTGATTTAAATAGGTTACCAGCTATGATATCTTCGATGAAAGCTCTGAGTATTGTGAGATAGGGTTGTGAAGCCTACTTTACATATGTGATTGATTTGAAAGTAACAAAAAAGAAAGTTAAATCAGTGCCTGTTGTTTGTGAATTCCCTAATGTATTTCCTGAAGAACTTTCAGGATTACCTCTGGTCCGAGAAGTTGAATTTGGCATTTGGTTAGTACTGGGAAATACTCTGATTTCGATAGCTCCGTATAGAATGGAACTGACTAAATTAAAAGAATTAAAGTCTTAGTTGCAAGAGTTGACCAATAGAGGATTTGCATGACCGAGTTTCTCACCTTGGGGTGCTCCTATTCTGTTTGTGAAAAAGAAAGACGGCACGATGAGAATGTGCATTAATTATCGTTAGTAGAACAAAGTGACTATCGAGAACAAATATCCTCTACCCCGAATTGATGATTTGCTTGATCAGTTAAAAGGAGCTATTGTGTTTTCAAAGATAGCTCTAAGATTGGGTTATTATCAGTTGCAAGTAAAAGATTCAGCCATTCTGAAAACTGCTTTCCGAACGAGGTACGAACATTATGAGTTCTTGGTTATGCCTTTTGGATTAACAAATGCACCTGTTGTTTTTATGGATTTGATGAACAAAATTTTTAGACTGTATTTAAATTGATTTATTGTTGTATTCTTTGATAACATATTTATTTATTCGCATGATGAATACGAGCATCTAAGAATAGTATTATAGATTTTGCGTGATAAGTAATTATATGTGAAGTTTAAGTAAATGTGAGTTCTAGTTGCGTAAAGTTGGTTTTCTAGGCCATATTGTGTCAACATCAGGTATCTAAGTTGATCCGAGCAAAATTTCAGCTATTTTAGATTGGAAGCCTCCGATAAATGTTTTTGAACTCTGCAGTTTTCTAAGACTTGCCGATTATTATAGACAATTCGTAAAAGGCTTTTCTATGATTGCAACTCTGTTGACAAAACTGCTTCAAAAAGTTGTGAAATTTGAATGGTCAAAAAAGTGTCAGAAAAGCTTTGATCAGTTGAAAACCCTATTGACTGAAGCTCCAGTGTTAATACAACCTAAATCGGGTAAAGAATTTTTGGTCTACAGTGATGCTTCATTAAACAGTTTGGGATGTGTTTTGATGCAGTAAGGAAAAGTCATTGCTTATAATTCAAGACAGTTAAAGCCACATGAAAATAAACTATCTTACGCATGACCTTGAGTTAGCTGCGATTGTAATTGCTTTGAAGATTTGGCGCCACTATCTGTTTGGTGAGAAATGTCACATATATTCTGATCATAAGAGTTTGAAATATTTGATGACTTAGAAAGATCTGAATCTATGACAAAGGTGGTTAAAACTGCTAAAAGATTATGAGTTTGCGATTGACTATCATTCGGGAAAAGTAAATGTTGTTGCTAATGCTTTGAGTCAAAAATAATTATTTGCATTACGTGCCATGAATACTCATTTAGCTTTGTATAATGATGATTCGGTTTTAGCGGAACTGATAGTGAGACCGTTGTTTTTACAATAGATTATTGATGCTCAGAAAGTTGATAATAAGATAATAGCAAAACGAGCTCAGAGTGACTTAGATTCTAATTTAGAATTTAGAGTTTATAAAGATGATTGTCTGATATTCCAAAATCAGATTTGTGTTTTGAGAAATCCAGAGTTGATTCAGATGATCTTGAACCAAGCTCACAATAGTTGTCTACCTGTTCATCCGGGTAGTATGAAAATATATAATGATTTGAAACAACATTATTGGTGGTCTGGAATGAAAAGAGATATCTCCGACATTGTTTCAAAATGTATGATATGTCATCAAGTTAAAGTTATACATCAGGTGCCATCTGGTTTGTTACAACCAATTATGATTCCAGAGTGGAAATGGGATAGAATCACGATGGATTTTGTATCAGGTTTAACTATGACACAAAGTAAGGAAGATGCAATCTGGGTTCTTGTTGATAGATTGACTAAATCAACTCATTTTATCCCAATTCGTACAGATTATTCACTTGATAAGCTTGCTGAGTTGTACATTTCTCAGATTATGAGATTGCATGGAGTACCTGTTTTTATTGTTTCAGATAGAGATTTGAGGTTCCCATCACGCTTTTGGAAGAAACTGCAAGATGCGTTAGGTATGAAACTATACTTTAGCACTATTTTTCACCCACAGACGGATGGTCAATCCGAATAGATTATTCAGATACTTGATGATATGTTGAGATGTTGTATTCTTGAGTTTGAAGGTACGTGGGAACGATACTTGCAATTGATTGAATTTGCATATAATAATAGCTATCGATCGAGTATCAAAATGGCTCTTTACGAAGCTTTATATGGTCGAAAATGTCGAACACTGTTGTACTGGATAGAGCTTAGTGAGAATAAGATTCACGGGGTTGATTTCATTAGAGAAATAGAAGAAAAAGTGAAAGTAATATGTGATAGTCTGAAAGTAGCCACGGATCGTTAAAAATCGTATGCAGATTTTAAAAGGAAAGACATTGAATTTGAGGTCGGTGATAAAGTGTTTCTGAAAGTATCTCCGTGGAAGAAAGTACTTTGATTTGGCAGAAATGGTAAGCTGAGTCTGAGGTTCATCGGGCCGTATGAGATTACCGAGCGTATCGGGTCGGTTGCATATAGATTGTTGTTGCCACCAAAGCTAGAAAAGATTCATAATGTGTTTCATTTATCGATGCTTCGACGATACAGATCTAATCCTTCACACATGATTTCTCCATCTGAGATTGAGATTCAGTTTGATATGACCTATAATGAAGAACCGATCTGTATCTTGGCATGAGAGGTTAAAGAACTGCGAAACAAGAATATTTCGTTAGTAAAAGTAATGTGGCATCGAAACGGTGTAAAAGAGGCTACATGGGAGCCTGAAGATGCTATGAGATAGCAATATCCGAATCTGTTCAATGGTAAGATTTTCGGGGACGAAAATCTATAAGGGGGGAGAGTTGTAACAGCCTGGTTTAGACTCTAGTCAGAAAAGTGGTTTTGGGACCACAAATCTGAGTCAGAAAAATATTTTGATATTATTTTCCGTGCTTATTATATGTGAATTAGTATATGTGAAAATTTTGTATGAAAATTTAATCATTTATGTGCTCAATTAGATAAAAGGACTTAATTGCGTAAATTGTAAAAGTTGCATGCTATATGTTAAGTGTGCCTATTTGCTATGGCTTTTTAATTGTGAGGTCCTTATGTTGTAATTTGACCATGGTTAGTGGGATTGGTCATAAATGACCTTAAAATGGATGAATTATAATGTTTTAAACAAAGGATAAAATTGGTATTTGATAATTAATATGTGTTATTACAAAATAAACATGAAAGTAAGGCCATTTTGTGCTCATCTCTACCGAAAATCAAAGAAAGTGAAAAGAAAAAGAGATAGTTAGGGTTTGGCTAGTTCAAGCATCAATTAAGGTATGAGTTTTGTTTAGTTTTTGATAATTTATACGTTTTTGTGATCGTTGTTAAGTGTTCTAGCTAGCCCGTGCTTAAATTCATGAAATTGTTGATAATTTGATGAGATGCCATTAATGAATTCATGAGTTAAGTGATGTTAAATGATGAAATAAGAAAGTTTAGTGCTAGATATATATGTTTTCTAAAGTGATTTTGAGTAAAAATGTATATTAGGGATTTAATTGAGAAAAGTGTAAATTAAAGGGTTGAAGTATAAAATAAATGAAAGTTATGGGTTGTTAGGGACCACAGAAAGATTCGGCTAAGGCATGGTTTTGATGAATTTTATGTATTTTGTGATCTTATGAAATAGGGACTAAAGTGTTAAAATGTGAAAATGTAAGGGCTAATTTTTAAAATGCCCTAAATATGTGGATATGGATTGATTTGAATGAATGTGAGATTTAATAAGTCAAATTTGAATTTATATAGATCAAGAAAGGAGAAATTCAGACTTAGATCGATGCAAAAACAAAGTGCTCGATTGATTGACTATGTGACAGCCCAAAATTGACCCTAGTCGGGAAGTGGTTTCGGGACCGCTAAACCGAGTCACCGAAATGTTTGAATGTGATATTTATTGTCTAGAATATGTAATTATGAATGTGTGAAAATTTCAAGCTTCGATTTAGTCGATTGCATGTGAATTTAGTCAATATGACTTATGTGCGACATTTTTGAAATGTGATAGGTCGAAGCATAAGGACCTATTAGTGCATGAAATAAAAAGGGGGGACTTGCATGTCAAATTCCCCCCCTAATTAGTAGTGGCCGGCCATGACAGGCATGGTAGACCAAGTGTGATGGGCAAGACATGTCATAGACATGTTGTGTTGGTGCATCATGGGTGGAAAAAAATAAAATAAGGAGCATGGGCATAAAATAATGAAAGGGAATATGATGAAAAAAAATGTGTGGTTGTTTCCCCCCTCATTGCCGTGAGTTAAAGAAAAGAAAAGAGAAAATTTTGTTCATCCTTTTTCATCTTCATTTGGCCGAAAATTCAAAGGAAGGAGGAAGGAGTTCTTGCTTCATGTTTGGTTTGGAAGAGGATTAGGAGGAGGTTTGGCCATACTTGTATCTAGATCAAGGTATGTTTGAGGTTGTGCCATGAGATTCATGCATGTTTTTAGTTGCTAGCTTGAGTTCTAATTAGCCCATGGTTCAAATCTTTGCTATGTCATGGGGATGATATTCGGCCTAGGTAGATTTTGTGTTAATGCCATTGCATGCTAAATATGAAGCTTGTTAATGATGCATGTGATGGTGGATTGATGATTCTTGAATCTTCTTTTTAGCATTTTTGAGTGAGCACATATGTGCATTGGTTGCTAGATGGAGAAGAATCGGCTAGCAAGTTGTGTGCTAAGGCCGAATATAATTTTTGTATATTAATGAGTAATGCATGTGTTAAATTGATGGAAAGGGAGAGGATGCTTTACTAGTGTATATATGTGTGTATTAGCCAAGTTTTGAACTTGAAACAAAAGGGTGTTTAGTCAATACAAGTGACCATACTTGTAGAATGTATTAAGTGTTGAAATCGGCCCCAACATAGACATGCATATTCGGCCATAGGAAGGAGATTGGTGTTGCATGTATTCGGTTAGAGGCAAGCATATTGATGCTTTTGTCTTGGCTTAGAAAATTCGGCCAAGGGGGAAAAATTAGCTAAAATGTTGAGTTTGATTCATGATTCCATACATATGTGACTTTAATGTCTAATGTATAAAAATGGGCTAAGTGCCTTGTGTTCCTCTTTCCGATGCTCAAATGATTAAATCAATTTATTTGTTTAATTAAGCTCAAGAGCAAAGGGGAACTAAATCCGATAAAGGGAAGGAAAAAGTGGTCGAATAGCTATCGGAATCGTTCGACAACACCCGAGGTAAGTTCTTGAGTAAAAGAGCTTAAATTATGATTTGATTAGATCATGTTTTAAGCAAATTAAAATCATGCTCTTTGTGTGGCTATTGAGCCGAAATTGCAAGAATGATAAATGTCTTGTGTTTGAGTTTTGCTAACGAGAACGAAATACGAATGTGCCATGATTTATTGTTAAATGTGCATGGTTATTTGAATGATGTCCGGGCTAAGTCCTGAAGGCTTTGTGCTAAGTGACCATATCTGGACTAAGATCCGAAGGCATTTGTGCGAGATACTAATTCCGGGCTAAGCCCAAAGGCATTTGTGCGAGTTACTAAATCCAGGTTAAGTCCCGAAGGCAATTGTGCGAGTTACTATAACCGGGCTATGTCCCGAAGGCATTTGAACGAGTAGCTATATCCGGTTAAATTCCGAAGGTACGTGATTTGGGAATGAATGATCTTGCTGTAAAAATTTCAGTAAATACTCTAGAAACATCCCAACATTGAGATATGTTTCGTATGTGCTTGAAGTTAGTTGAGCCCTTACAAATAAGTATTCGCTCAGTTGATAAACGAGCTACCGGCCTTTGGCTAAGTTGATCTTTTGTGTATGTACATAAGGGTTGGTAATGTGAAGCAAGTATGATATCGAAAATTTGTGCATATGAAATTATTCGTTTAGCTATACGAATGCTATACTTTTGCTGTGCTGGAATTCCTTGCTCAAAACTTACTAAGCATAAATTGCTTACTCCGTTTCTTTGATCCTCTATTTTATAGATTTTGGTTCTCCAGCTATCGAACTCGGGATTTTGAAGTCGAAGTCGCCCACACTATCAAAGCCCCCTTTTGGTACAATTTTGGTTGAACTTCGAAATGGCATGTATAGGACTACCCGTTTGTTGTGGGTCATGGACCCTTTGGACTTGTATAATTTTGGATAGCCATGCGAAAATGGCTTATATATGTTTGAGTGTAATGTTATAATCATTTGGTATGGATATGGTTATTGAGAGGTGTGGATAGGCTTGACAAGGATTGGCCATGGGAATGGTTAATCACTATCATAAATTGTGCTACTTATGCAAAAAGGGCTAGTTGAATCATGGAAACTATGAAATAGGTAAAGTCTACCTTAAAGGCAGATGCTGACAGTAGCAGTGATGTAGATTTGGAAATTCACTAAAATAGTAGGAATGGAATTAAATAGTGAATAAATTATTTAAACGAACCTTGATGAATCTATTTTCATAGGAAAGTAACGAAACAATCATACGGAGAGTATGTTAGGAGATATTCAGGTTCTTGTGAGACAGGGCCAGAACGGTTTCTGGATTTCCTGTTCCGAATTTTGGAAATTCATTATAAATTAACCAGAGACAATTAGGAGTCAAGCCATATATTTATAGATTCCTATCTGAGTCTATTTTCTATAGAAACAAACGGCATCAGTATTGAAGCCCTGTACAGGGAAATATCCAAGTCTTAATGCGCAAAGGTCAGTGTAGTCAATCCCTGTAACATGGGAGAATTTGACTAATAAACTGTACTAATTGGCCCAACCAAAAATTCTAGAAAAAAATATGTAGATGGGCATATGAGTCTAGTTTCAGGGAAAATTTACGGAACTGGATTCCGAGTTCCTGAACTCAAGATATGATTTTTAAAGCGACTATTATGCTGATTGGCAGTGTCTGGAAAATTTTTAAAGTCTGTTAACACCTCGTGTTCGACTCCGGTGACGGTCTCGGGTTCGGGGTGTTACATTTGATTAGTATTAGAGCTACGGTTTAGTCGATTCTAGGACTACCGTAATGCGTTGGGTCTAGCTATACATGCCATTTTATGTGATTATTTGATAGTGTGGTGATTTCTGACATTTGCAAATGTGTTTATTTATAGTAATGGATCCAAATCCCGACCGAGCGGTAGCTGATGATCTTGAGAGTGTAGCGCCTGCTCCCGCACAAGGGACAGCGCCGGTGAACTCTCAACCTAATGCTAGTAACCCGAATGATGAAGCTAGACAAGCTTTCTATAGCGTGATGAATGATTGGTTCAACCAATACATTCGAACTAATACGGCTGTTCCACAACCTCCCTTCCCGACTAATACAACCCCCGTACCTACAATACCTCCAGTAACTGACCAAATAAGGTCAAATAAGCCCCCAGTTGACAGAATCCGAAAACATGGGGCTACTGAATTTAAAGCTACGGATAGCGACGATGCCGAACAAGCTGAATTTTGGTTGGACAACACTATCCGGGTACTCGATGAGCTATCTTGTACACCCGATGAATGCCTAAAGTGTACTATCTCCTTGCTACGTGATTCTGCCTACTATTGGTGGAGTACTCTGACTTCTGTTGTGCCCCGAGAGCAAGTAACTTGGGAGTTTTTCCAAACTGAGTTTCAGAAAAAGTATATCAGTCAGAGATTTGTTGATCAAAAATGGAAGGAATTTTTTGAGCTTAAGCAAGGTTCCATGTCGGTTACTGATTACGAGCGAAAATTTGTTAGACTTAGCAAATACGCTCGGGAATGTGTTTCGTCCGAGGCTATCATGTGTAAACGCTTCGAGGATGGGCTGAATGAAGATATAAAAATGTTCGTTGGCGTTCTTGAAATACGAGAGTTCGTAGTACTTGTCGAGCGAGCTTGTAAAGCCGAAGAGCTTAGAAAAGAAAAATAAAAAGTTGATGTGGGAACTGGAGAGTTTCGTAAAAGATCTTCGGGAAAGTCTCTTCAACAGGCATCGAAGAAATTTCGAGATGATGTGGGCTGGTCGAAAGGCACTTCGGGCCTTTTTAGACGAGATCGTGATCGACCCCCTGTGGGTACACGAGGCACTTCGGTCGCCAGTGTTGGGAATGAACGTCGAGACAGAACGAAATGTCGATATTGCGGTAAATGGCATTCGGGGAGTTGTAGATTCCCTGACCGCTCCTGTTACAAGTGCGGATCAGTTGACCACTTCATTAAAGATTGCCCGAGGTTGTCTGAACAGAATGTAAATCAGAGTGGGAAACCGGGTGCTACCACTGCTCGAGGTAGACCATCTGGATATACGGGCAATGTTAGTGGTGGTCGGAGAGGATCTAGAGATGCTACGACCAGATCCGAGGCTCGTGCGCCTGCTAGAGCTTATGCTATACGTACCCGCGAGGATGCTTCTTCGCCTGATGTTATTACCGATACTTTTACTCTCTTTGATACTAATGTAATTGCTTTGATTGACCCCGGTTCTACTCATTCTTACATATGTGAAACCTTAGCATCCAGTAAGACTTTACCTATTGAGTCTACTGAGTTCGTAATTCGGGTGTCAAATCCCTTGGGTCGTTACGTGCTTGTCGACAAAGTGTGTAAGGAATGTCCCCTAGTAATTTGAGGTTCCTGTTTTCCGGCGGACTTGATGCTTTTGCCATTTGATGAATTTGATGTTATTCTTGGTTTGGATTGGCTGACCGCGCATGATGCAGTTGTGAACTGCAAAAGCAAGACTATTGATTTGAGGTGCGCAAATAACGAGATAATCCGAGTTGAGTCTACGGACTTAAAGGGGTTGCCAGCTGTAATATCCTCAATGTTGGCCCAGAAATATGTAAGAAAAGGGTGCGAAGCATACCTTGCGTATGTACTTGATGACAAAGAATTAGAAAAAAAACCCGAATCTGTGCCGGTGGTTTGTGAATACCCGGATGTTTTTCCTGAAGAATTACCGGGTTTACCACCTGTTCGGGAGATAGAGTTTGGTATTGAGCTTGTACCTGGGACTACGCCGATTTCGATGGCTCCGTATCGTATGGCACCAACCGAGTTAAAAAAGAGTTGAAAGCTCAGTTGCAAGAATTGACGGATAGAGGTTTTGCTCGACCAAGTTTCTCACCTTGGGGTACACCAGTATTGTTCGTGAAAAAGAAGGACGGAACCATGAGGTTGTGCATTGACTATCGTCAACTGAATAAAGTGACGATAAAGAACAAATATCCGTTACCGCGTATCGATGATTTGTTCGACCAACTGAAGGGAGCCTCAGTGTTCTCAAAAATAGATTTGAGATCGGGCTATTATCAGTTGCGAATTCGAGATTCGGACATACCCAAAACTGCCTTCAGAACGAGATATGGTCACTACGAATTCTTAGTGATGCCGTTTGGGCTCACTAATGCCCCTGCGGTATTTATGGATTTGATGAATCGGATCTTCAGACCATATTTGGATCGGTTCGTAGTTGTGTTCATTGATGACATCTTGGTCTATTCAAGAGATGAGACCGAACATGCTGAGCACCTGAGACTAGTGTTGCAAATTTTGCGGGATAAGCAGTTATATGCTAAGTTCAGTAAGTGTGAGTTCTGGTTAAGAGAGGTTAGCTTCTTGGGTCATGTGGTATCCGCATCGGGTATTCGAGTTGACCCGAGCAAAATTTCAGCCATACTTAACTGGAAGCCTCCAAGAAATATTACCGAAGTTCGGAGCTTCCTGGGGCTCGCCGGTTATTACCGACGATTTGTCAAAGGTTTCTCGATGATAGCCACACCAATGACGAAGCTACTTCAAAAGGATGTTAAGTTCGAATGGACGGAGAAATGTCAGAAAAGTTTTGATCAACTAAAAACTTATTTGACTGAAGCTCCAATTTTAGTGCAACCCGAATCAGGCAAAGAGTTTGTCATTTATAGTGACGCATCCCTACTTGGGTTAGGTTGCATATTGATGCAAGAAGGTCGAGTGGTGGCCTATGCGTCGAGACAATCAAAGCCACATGAGAAAAATTATCCGACCCATGATCTTGAACTAGCTGCCATCGTATTTGCTTTAAAAATATGGCGACATTACTTATTTGGTGAAAAGTGCCATGTATTTTCGGATCACAAAAGTCTCAAATATTTGATGACTCAAAGAGACTTAAATCTGCGACAAAGACATTGGCTTGAGTTGTTGAAAGATTACGAGCTTGTCATTGATTACCACCCGGGAAAGGCTAATGTGGTTGCGGACGCCTTAAGCCGGAAATCATTGTTTGCTTTACGAGCGATGAATGTGCACTTGTCTGTTCTACCCGACAATGTGTTAGTAGCTGAATTAAAAGCCAAACCATTATTGATTCATCAAATTCATGAAGCCCAGAAAGTTGATGATGAATTGGTTGCAAAACGGGCTGAGTGTGCTCCGAACAAGGAATCGGAGTTTCAAATTGATGATGATGATTGTTTGAGGTTCAGAAGTCGTTTGTGTGTTCCAAGGAATTCGGAACTCATTTCGATGATTCTGAATGAAGCCCATTGTAGCCGAATGTCAATTCACCCGGGGAGTACGAAAATGTATAACGATTTGAAACGTTGGTTTTGGTGGCATGGTATGAAACGAGACATCTCCGACTTTGTTTCGAGATGTTTAATATGTCAACAAGTGAAAGCGGAACATCAAGTGCCTTCAGGATTACTTCAGCCGATCATGATACCCGAGTGGAAATGGGATCGAGTCACAATGGACTTTGTGTCCGGACTGCCATTGTCAGCAAGTAAGAAGGATGCGATTTGGGTTGTTGTTGATAGACTGACTAAGTCGGCTCACTTTATCCCCGTGCGTACGGATTTTTCATTGGATAAACTAGCCGAATTGTATGTTTCTCAGATTGTGAGATTACACGGGGTACCTATTTCTATCGTGTCGGATAGAGATCCGAGATTCACCTCGCGATTTTGGAGGAAATTGCAAGAAGCTTTGGGTACCAAGCTGCATTTTAGCACTGCTTTTCATCCCCAAACCGATGGTCAATCTGAGCGGATAATTCAGATACTTGAGGATATGTTGAGATGTTGCATCCTCGAGTTCAGTAGTTCATGGGAACGGTATTTACCTTTGATTGAATTCGCTTACAACAATAGTTTTCAATCAAGTATTAAGATGGCACCTTACGAGGCTTTGTACGGTCGTAAATGCCGTACACCATTGTTTTGGATCGAGCTCGGTGAAAGTAAAATTTTCGGAGTTGATTTGATTAAAGATGCCAAACAGAAAGTAAAGGTAATCCGTGAAAGTCTGAAAGCAGCCACAGATCGTCAAAAATCGTATGCGGATTTGAAACGAAAGGACATTGAATATCAGGTGGGAGATAAAGTGTTTCTTAAAGTTTCGCCTTGGAAGAAGGTACTCAGATTTGGCCGTAAGGGCAAGTTGAGCCCGAGATTCATTGGGCCGTACAAAATCTCCGAACGAGTTGGTCCGGTTGCGTATAGATTGATTTTGCCCCTTGAACTTGAAAAGATTCACGATGTCTTTCATGTTTCGATGCTTCGACGTTATAGATCCGATCCGTCACATGTGATTAATCCCTCAGAAGTTGAAATTCAATCTGACTTGAGTTATGAAGAAGAACCGATTCGTGTCCTAGCTCGTGAAGTGAAAGAGTTGCGAAACAAAAGGGTTCCGTTAGTTAAGGTGTTATGGCTCAAACACGGGATCGAGGAAGCTACTTGGGAAACCGAGAGCTCGATGAAAGAACGATACCCAAACCTATTTACCGGTAAGATTTTCGGGGACGAAAATTTCTTAAGTGGGGGAGAGTTGTGACAGCCCAAAATTGACCCTAGTCGGGAAGTGGTTTCGGGACCGCTAAACTGAGTCACCGAAATGTTTGAATGTGATATTTATTGTCTAGAATATGTAATTATGAATGTGTGAAAATTTCAAGCTTCGATTTAGTCGATTGCATGTGAATTTAGTCAATAGGACTTATGTGCGACATTTTTGAAATGTGATAGGTCGAAGCATAAGGACCTATTAGTGCATGAAATAAAAAGGGGGGACTTGAATGTCAAATTCCCCCCTAATTAGTAGTGGCCGGCCATGACAGGCATGGTAGACCAAGTGTGATGGGCAAGACATGTCATAGACATGTTGTGTTGGTGCATCATGGGTGGAAAAAAATAAAATAAGGAGCATGGGCATAAAATAATGAAAGGGAATATGATGAAAAAAAATGTGTCGTTGTTTCCCCCCCCCATTGCCGTGAGTTAAAGAAAAGAAAAGAGAAAATTTTGTTCATCCTTTTTCATCTTCATTTGGCCGAAAATTCAAAGGAAGGAGGAAGGAGTTCTTGCTTCATGTTTGGTTTGGAAGAGGATTAGGAGGAGGTTTGGCCATACTTGTATCTAGATCAAGGTATGTTTGAGGTTGTGCCATGAGATTCATGCATGTTTTTAGTTGCTAGCTTGAGTTCTAATTAGCCCATGGTTCAAATCTTTGCTATGTCATGGGGATGATATTTGGCCTAGGTAGATTTTGTGTTAATGCCATTGCATGCTAAATATGAAGCTTGTTAATGATGCATGTGATGGTGGATTGATGATTCTTGAATCTTCTTTTTAGCATTTTTGAGTGAGCACATATGTGCATTGGTTGCTAGATGGAGAAGAATCGGCTAGCAAGTTGTGTGCTAAGGCCGAATATAATTTTTGTATATTAATGAGTAATGCATGTGTTAAATTGATGGAAAGGGAGAGGATGCTTTACTAGTGTATATATGTGTGTATTAGCCAAGTTTTGAACTTGAAACAAAAGGGTGTTTAGTCAATACAAGTGACCATACTTGTAGAATGTATTAAGTGTTGAAATCGGCCCCAACATAGACATGCATATTCGGCCATAGGAAGGAGATTGGTGTTGCATGTATTCGGTTAGAGGCAAGCATATTGATGCTTTTGTCTTGGCTTAGAAAATTCGGCCAAGGGGGAAAAATTAGCTAAAATGTTGAGTTTGATTCATGATTCCGTACATATGTGACTTTAATGTCTAATGTATAAAAATGGGCTAAGTGCCTTGTGTTCCTCTTTCCGATGCTCAAATGATTAAATCAATTTATTTGTTTAATTAAGCTCAAGAGCAAAGGGGAACTAAATCCGATAAAGGGAAGGAAAAAGTGGTCGAATAGCTATCGGAATCGTTAGACAACACCCGAGGTAAGTTCTTGAGTAAAAGAGCTTAAATTATGATTTGATTAGATCATGTTTTAAGCAAATTAAAATCATGCTCTTTGTGTGGCTATTGAGCCGAAATTGCAAGAATGATAAATGTCTTGTGTTTGAGTTTTGCTAACGAGAACGAAATACGAATGTGCCATGATTTATTGTTAAATGTGCATGGTTATTTGAATGATGTCCGGGCTAAGTCCCGAAGGCTTTGTGCTAAGTGACCATATCCGGACTAAGATCCGAAGGCATTTGTGCGAGATACTAATTCCGGGCTAAGCCCGAAGGCATTTGTGCGAGTTACTAAATCTGGGTTAAGTCCCGAAGGCAATTGTGCGAGTTACTATAACCGGGCTATGTCCTGAAGGCATTTGAACGAGTAGCTATATCCGGTTAAATTCCGAAGGTACGTGATTTGGGAATGAATGATCTTGCTGTAAAAATTTCAGTAAATACTCTAGAAACATCCCAACATTGAGGTATGTTTCGTATGTGCTTGAATTTAGTTGAGCCCTTACAAATAAGTATTCGCTCAGTTGATAAACGAGCTACCGGCCTTTGGCTAAGTTGATCTTTTGTGTATGTACATAAGGGTTGGTAATGTGAAGCAAGTATGATATCGAAAATTTGTGCATATGAAATTATTCGTTTAGCTATATGAATGTTATACTTTTGCTGTGCTGGAATTCCTTGCTCAAAACTTACTAAGCATAAATTGCTTACTCCGTTTCTTTGATCCTCTATTTTATAGATTTTGGTTCTCCAGCTATCGGACTCGGGATTTTGAAGTCGAAGTCGCCCACACTATCAAAGCCCCCTTTTGGTACAATTTTGGTTGAACTTCGAAATGGCATGTATAGGACTACCCGTTTGTTGTGGGTCATGGACCCTTTGGACTTGTATAATTTTGGATAGCCATGCGAAAATGGCTTATATATGTTTGAGTGTAATGTTATAATCATTTGGTATGGATATGGTTATTGAGAGGTGTGGATAGGCTTGACAAGGATTGGCCATGGGAATGGTTAATCACTATCATAAATTGTGCTACTTATGCAAAAAGGGCTAGTTGAATCATGGAAACTATGAAATAGGTAAAGTCTACCTTAAAGGCAGATGCTGACAGCAGCAGTGATGTAGATTTGGAAATTCGCTAAAAATAGTAGGAATGGAATTAAATAGTGAATAAATTATTTAAACGAACCTTGATGAATCTATTTTCATAGGAAAGTAACGAAACAATCATACGGAGAGTATGTTAGGAGATATTCAGGTTCTTGTGAGACAGGGCCAGAACGGTTTCTGGATTTCCTGTTCCGACTTTGGAAATTCATTATAAATTAACCAGAGACAATTAGGAGTCAAGCCATATATGTATAGATTCCTATCTGAGTCTATTTTATATAGAAACAAACGGCATCAGTATTGAAGCCCTGTACAGGGAAATATCCAAGTCGTAATGCGCAAAGGTCAGTGTAGTCGATCGCTGTAACATGGGAGAATTTGACTAATAAACTGTACTAATTGGCCCAACCAAAAATTCTAGAAAAAAATATGTAGATGGGCATATGAGTATAGTTTCAGGGAAAATTTACGGAACTGGATTCCGAGTTCCTGAACTCAAGATATGATTTTTAAAGCGACTATTATGCTGATTGGCAGTGTCTAGAAAATTTTTAAAGTCTGTTAACACCTCGTGTTCGACTCCGGTGACGGTCTCGGGTTCGGGGTGTTACAGACTAATATCGTCATTTTTTTGTCCGAGGTATGTTCGTGTATAATACATATTGTTTGTATAGTGTTTGTATGTGATGAAATAAATAGAAATGGGATTGAGAAGTTGGAGTATGTGAAATGTGAATCGAATTTGAGACACTAAGTGTACGAGAAATGAAATAGCTACGACTATTAAAAATGGCACTAATTGTGCGAGAATATAACAACAATGGCTGAATAAAAGGCACTATGTGTATGATACCAATATAAGTTCGGTTTAATGAAATGGCACTAAGTGTGCGATATTATTATAGCTACGGCTAATTAATTGGCACTAAGTGTGCAAGTTCATCGAATGTTCGAGTATGATCAAATGAAGTAGTGCATCGAGCATTGAAGTGATAAATGTGATAGATAAGAATGTGATGTTACAGGTTCGTACGGAATCTATGTGGTTGATGATATTGAGCATGAAGTAGATGAAAGGTTATGTAAATGAATGATTAGATGAATTGCATTAAGTGTTATCTAATTGATAGAATTTTATTTTAATTGATGAGTTAAAGGTATTATATCATGAACTTCTGTAACACCCCAAACCCGGCCTGGAAGTTTGGCTCGAATCTGGCGTGTCACATTGAAGTGTTTTTCGGAAACCATGTTTCCATTAAAAACCCTTCTTAGTAATTAAAAACTTGTACCCTTTTTAAACCTTGTTAGAAAACCTCAGCTGAATATCATTCCTAACAACTTTGTAAAAAAATCCTGGCAGTTGCGGACACTTAATTTAAAAACAATTGCGGTTACGTGATGTTTTGAACAACAGTAGTTGCTTTGGAAAACCGTGTTCTAATACTAGCAATTATAAGAACAATAAATAAAATTCCAAATTTGAAATCCAAAAACTTACAACGGCTTTACTACAACCCACATAAAAACATTTAAAAGCAATAATCAAAACTATAACATAAATAGTGTGTGTGGCTTCCTCCGAGCCCCTCGTAGCCCCGATCCGTCTAAGGCTGGAAATTACCTGAAAGGTTAATAAACGGGGTGAGTTTACAAAAACTCAGTGTGAAATCCCCTACTTTAAAAAGGAATAGTCAGTCATATAAAAGAATTAAACGTCTGGCCCCAGCCTTACTTACAGTTTCAGTACCAATTGGGCCTTAGCCCATTATAACAGACAGTACCAGATGGGCTTTAACCCATTACAGAATAAGAAACATTATCAGAAGTAGAATCAAAATCAGAATCAGAATTAGGTGACAGAATCAGAATCAGAATCAGTATCAGGTAACAGAATCAAAATCAGAATGTGAATGCAATCCCAACCCAGCCTATAACCAACCGCTACACTCCACCCGTACCAGCCCTACACTCCATGTGGGGAATAGCTCAACCCACCCAGCCCTACACTCCACAGTTGCAGCATTGCTGCTCAGATATCAGTAAGTTGAGGCAAAGCCTCCAGTACGTGGACAAGCCACTTTCAGTACTTCCTCCATCAGTATAACCCATAACCCATGCAACAGATATAAATGTCATGGCATACAACATACAAAATCAGAATATCTGCCCATATTTGAATCAAACAGTCACAGTCAAGTCATTCATATCACCAACATATATTCACAATCAAATTCGTCAACCACACAGTCCAAGTCAGTCACTTGCCCACAAGGGCAAAACAGTCGTTTAACACCCTAGGGGCAAAATGGTAATTTTACCTCACAAGGTATCTCGGTAATTCTACCCTATAGGGGTATTTCAGTAATTCTATCCTACAGGGGTATTTCGGTATTTCTACCCTACAAGGGTATTTCGGTAATTCTACCCTACAGGGGTATTTCGGTAATTCTACCCTACAGGGGTATTTCAGTAATTCTACCCTACAGGGGTATTCCGATAATTCTACCCTACAGGGGTATTCCGATAATTCTACCCTACAGGGGTATTTCGATATTATACAAATCGAGAGTATTTTGATAATTTCACAAATCAGGGGTATTTTGGTAATTTTACAAGTCAGGGGTATTTTAGTAATTTTACAAGCCAGGGGTATTTTGGTAATTTTACAAACTAGGGGTATTTTGGTAATTTTACTGATCGAGGGTAATTTTGTAAACTAAGGGTATTTCAATAATTTTGTAAATTGAGGATAAAATAGTAATTCTGTAAATCGAGGGTAAAACGGTAATTCTATAAATCGAGGGTAAAATGATAATTCTATAAATCGAGGGTAAAACGGTAATTCTATAAATCGAGCGTAAAATAGTAATTCTATAAATCAAGGGTAAAACGGTAATTCTGTAAATCGAGGGTAAAATAGTAATTCTATAAATCGAGGGTAAAACAGAAATTCTATAAATTGAGGGTAAAACGGTAATTTTGTAAATCGAGGGTAAAACAGTAATTCTGTAAATTGAGGGTAAAATAGTAATTCTGTAAACTGAGGGTAAAATGGTAATTCTATAAATCGAGGGAAAAACGGTAATTCTGTAAACTGAGGCTAAAACGGTAATTCTGTAAATCGAGGGTAAAATGGTAATTTTAAAAATTGAGGGTAAAAAGGTAATTCTGTAAATCGAGGGTAAAATAGTAATTTTGTAAATCGAGGGTAAAATAGTAATTCTGTAAACTGAGGGTAAAACGATAATTCTGTAAATCAGGAGTACTTTGGTAATTTTACAAGTCGAGGGCATTTCAGTAATTGGTAAACTAAAGTATTCTAAACATGGATAACAATACGAATGGGCCTAAAGCCTATTCTCGGCCCAAATGGGCCCACACACTCGTGTGGCCCTTTTAGCCCAAACCTAGCCACAGATATGCGATTCACCTAGCCTAGTCCAATATTTACTACACAATCAAACAACTTATCCAATTGGGCCCGTAGGCCCATTGGGCCCACATGGCCCCTTTCGGCCCATCGCGGCCCGAAGTAGCCATCCAACAACAAGAGTAGTGATAAATACACACCTGATAGGAGAGAGTTAATCCGCGCTCCGAGCACTCTTAGCCGACGCCCAACCCAAACGAGCACGCCATACAGCGAAAGGGATAAGCCAAGAAAGGTACCTTTACTCTCTCATGGTCTCTCTATTTAAAGCCAGCTTCGCATCCACTCTTATGTTAGCTTTTCGATGTGGGATCCCTCCATCATCAGAGTTTAAATTCAACACCAACTCTTGCCACCCCTTGTTAGCAAAATAAATGCTCTTTGCTTGCCATGAGTTTCGAACCCTGGACCTCCTTGCCACCTCTATAACGCAACCTTCCTGCCTCTTATGTGGCGCTACTTTGCCACTAGACCACAAGGCTTTTTGTGTCACAATTTCTCCAACAATATTCTTAAGGCCTACCTACTACACCCAGTGTTTGATTCACCTTAAACCAAATTTTTTGCTAGAGTCCAAGTTTAAACCCAGGACTTCTCCAACACTTCTCAACACACTTAACCACTAAAACAAGCCTTCATTAGCGAAATTTACACGCACAACAAAATATTATAAGTTGCCTTCAACCGCTCCAATGCTCAAGGCCCAAAACTTCTAGGCCCAAATTTAGGGTGTTACACTTACTAAGCTTTAAAGCTTTCTATGTGAAATGTTCTCTATTTTACAGTATTATAAAGCTAGCTCGGATCCAGGGATCGTCAGTGACTCACTCGCACTATCAGATATCTATTTTGTTACAATTCTGAGAGTTGTATATATGGTATATGGCATGTATTGGCTAGAAGTATTTAGTATGTTTTGTGATGTGAATATCTGGCCATAAGATTTGGCTTGAAAATGTTGGTATGTATGGCATTTTAAGTTGGCCTAAATAATATGTTTGATAGGTAAGTTATATGATAATTATAATGTTTATGTGACGGTTTGTGTAACACCCCTAACTCGTATCCGTCGCCGGAATGGGGTTATGAGGTATTATCGAACAAAGCACAATATCAATGAAAAGTACATCTATTTTGCATGCTTATAACTAAGCTTATGTACATTCGCATATCAAATCAAAAACAAACCATATTATACAACTTATTGATTATCCATATAAGAGACATTATCAAACATCCACAAATGGTCAATTATAATTGTCATATAAGATTTACTTAAAAATTAAAATACAATAACAAAGCCACATATCAACTTGTATCAAATCATCTTGTTTAAAAATAACTTAAGTTACCATTCATAAAGTCATTTACTAAAGCTTTAGCCGAACATATATAGCTAAATACATATACCTAATTAATGTCAACTTCCATTATGCTATATCACTTAACAAGCTTGAAACATTTCAAAGAATTAAACCAATAATCAAGCATATTATTTTACCTTTCACATCAACACATTAAATATATATATAATACTTAAAAACTATTTGTCCAACATTCTAGCATACCAAAACCGAATTTTTAACATGCTATTATCACTTATTTCACAAAGTAACAAAAGTCATATTCAAAACTAATTCATTATTGCCATATTCGGCTAAATACATCTATAAACATATATAGTGAAAGCAATCCACTTTTAATCACAAATACATGTTACTCCAATTATCTAACATCCACCGAAAGCTAATTCACCTTGTTTTCCAAATCTAAACATGGTCATTTCACAAGCTATTCATTATGCTTAACATCTCATTTATATTCAATGATCGAAGGAAATAAACTATTATTTATATCTATTTCTTTCGACAACCGAATATCAACATTTCAAATCATAATCATTTACCAAATATATCCCACTTATAAATCATGTAAATCACTTAACAAAATATACAACCACAATTTCATTTCAAAACAAATATACCATACACATATACTTTGGCATAACCTCATCACCATTAGCACATGTATCAACCATGATTCACATATATATATTAGCCAAAACATCAAAACCGTAACCAAACATACTCATAAGTTGTTCAAACCTTGAAGCTAATTCTAACAAAATAAACAAACCATTTTCACATGTCTTATATATATATACATAAACCAAAATCCAACATTTTAAAATATAATCCAGCCTATACATGCCATAAGTTCGAAAATTCAGCTTAATAAATACCGAAGACAGTTGATAGTGTGATAGACTTTGATGATGATCCCTGAGCTCGTAACTTGATTCCAAAATCTATAAAACAATGTAAACAAACACATACAGTAAGATATCATAGCTTAGTAAGTCATAAGCAAATAAATAATTCAATATCAATTTCAACTCAATTGAACCAAACTAATTTATACTATCATGATCACTTTTACTTTCAAGTTCACAATTTTATAAATAACATATACTTCTATATACAAATTTTACCTTGGCCAAATATACATGTATCTATTATCAAAGTAACATTAAATTTCAAAATCATGATACCATTGTATAACCTAATATACATAATATCATATACATACATTAATAAGACCGAATATAATCATTCATATATATATTAGCATATAAATCACCGTTATAATATCATTATACCAATCCTTTGGCCAAATATACATTCATATATACATTTAATTTTTCATTTAGATCATAATTGATTTGCAACACAAATCAAGTAACCAATTTACCTTATTTCAAATAAGGAATTGGTTATTACATACCTGATCACCTTTACTCATTTTACACATTCAATAACAATTATCATTTCCCGTTGAACCATTTGGAATTAAATAAGATACTCGGATAATCACATATATCGTACAAAGCATACGTCCCAGATGTGGTCTTACATGCTATCTCATATCAATGCCACTGTCCCAGACAGGGTCTTACATGAATCAAATACGATGCCAATGTCCTAGACAAGGTGTTACATGTAACAACATATATTGATGCCAACGTCCCAGAGGTGGTATTACATTAGAACACATATCAGAAATCCTATGTCATGACATATGTATCCTAGCTATTCCTAAGGTTCATCCAGGGCTTTCAAACGTTGTAACTCATTTGAAATGAACATATACACATTGCTCCCATGTATATAACCATTCGGCCATCATATATATATACTCATAAAACTCAATTCAGCATTTTAAATTCACATATATTCAAAACTAATAGCATTTATTTGCTTATAAACTTACCTCGGACGATAAAAATCGGAACGGGGCGGCTAATCGACAACTTTAGTTTTCCCCCGATCCAAATCTGATTTCTTTGGTTCTTGATCTAAACATATTCAAATTAAACTCATTCAAACATATTTTCACTCAATTTAGTCCAAAAACACCTAAATGGGAAAATTACTATTTTACCCCTAAATTTTACACTTTTTACAATTTAGTCCAAATTGCACAAACACAAAACATGCAAAATTTGCACATAGCATGCTTAGGCCGAAAACTACCCATGTTCTTACAAGTCCATACATTTCATTTATTTCACATTTAGTCCCTCAATTTATTATTTTTACAATTTAACCCTAATTACTCAAAATCTTAAAAAATTCCATTACAAAAAATATCAATCCAAAACATATCTTTCATAATTCATCGACTAACGTCACAAAACTCAAATATTCATCAATGGCATAACTCAAAATATTCATCAAAATCAAAAATTCAAGCATGGGCTTTATACATTACACTGCAACGATCTCAAAAATGTAAAAATTATCAACAACTGAACTAGTTACATACCTTGATTGAGCTTAACAAAGGCCGAATACCTTAGGTTTTGTTTCTTTCTTTTATTTTAGTGTTTCGATCACCAAAAACAAAAGATGAATACATTATGATTATTTTATGTTTTATGATATATTAACATATTAATAAATTTACATATTTAACCTTAATGATTTAATAAGAAAACTATATATTACATGCCATTACCGTCCATTCATATAATCAATGGCATAATTGCAACATAAATGCCTCAATTTAAAAAGTCAACAACAATTTGGCCCTTTTACATATAGCCATCAAATTTTCATTTTACGTTACTAAGCCCTTTTATTAAATCGGGCACTCAAACAATAAAATTAAAGCACGGAAATTTCATACATATAAATTCACACATAATAAACACAGAAACTAATTTTAAAATATTTTTCTGACTCGGATTCGTGGTCGCAAAGCCACCATTCCGAATAGGGTCTAAATAGGGCTGTTATAACTCTCCCCCTTTAGGGATTATCGTCCCCAAAAATCTTACCAGTGAATAGGTTCTGATAACGTTCTTTCATTGCATCCTCTGGTTCCCACATTTCTTCTTCAACTCTGTGTTTATTCCACAATACTTTCACTAACAGAATTTTCTTGTTTAACAATTATTTAACTTCGCAATCCAGAATATGAATCGGTTCATCCTCATATGTCATATTAGACTTAATCTCAATCTCTGATGAATTAATCACATGTGAGGGATTAAATCGATATCTACAAAGCATCGAGACATGGAATACATTATGGATCTTTTCTAACTAAGGTGGCAACAATAGTCTATAGGCAACCGGCCCTATACGCTTTATAATCTCATATGGCCCAATAAATCTCAAACTTAATTTGCCTTTACGACCAAATCTGAGTAGTTTCTTCCATGATAAGACTTTCAAAAATACTTTGTGTGACAGCCCTAATTTGACCTTAGTCGGAAAGTGGTTTCGGGACCACAAAATCGAGTCATAAAAATAATTAACCATTATATTCTATGCTTATTGTATGTGTACATGCATGTGTAAAAGTTTCATGCTTTAATTTTGTCATTTGTATGTGAAATTTATTAAATAGGACTTATGTGAGAAAATTTTGAAATGTGATAGGTAAATTTAAAAGTGGCCTATTAATGCATGTTATAAAAAAGTTGGGCTTGCATGTCAAATATCCATTTTGTTTATAGTGGCCGGCCATGATGATACTTTTATATTAAAATATGTATTCATTATTAGTTAAATGGCTTTATGTTTAATAATATAGATGAATAAAATAAAATAATGGATGTTCATCTTCTTTCTTCATTTTGCCGAATTTGAGAAAGAAAATTTTTGAAGAAGAAGCCAAGGCATTCGGCCATGGTTATCTCCATTTAAAGGTATGTAATGTAAATTTGCTTTGAAATTGATTGTGAAATTAAATTGATAAATACATAGCATAGCTAACCCATGGTCTAAATTTATGAATCAATGAACAAGTGTCCATTCAGCAAGTGCTAAATTTTGTGTTATTTTGATAAGTTTTTAGGAAGATGTTAGTTATGTTTAATGTGTTAAGTTGCTTGTTATTTTAGCTTAAAATTTGAGGCTAGTATTTGGTTTATAGGGTATGCCGAATTTGGATTTTGAGAGAAAAATAGGTAATCGGTCATGCTAGATTTTTTATGAAAATTTATTTTAATGCTTTATATGTTTCATAAATGAGCTTGTAAGTGATTTTGAAGATCTGTAAAATTTTGGATGAGAAGTGCCGAATGTAATTTTTGGATGTGACTTAAGGGGTAAAAATATGGTGGCTTGAGTTTAGTAATAAATAGCCATATGTGATGATATATTGAGCCTTGTATATTCGGTCTTATAGGTATGTACTTATGTAATGATATAATGAATTTAGTATATCCGTTCATATAGGTAAGTATTTATGTGGTGTTCCAATTGAACTTATAAATTCGGCCACATAGATATATATATTTGTAAAGATATGTTTGATCTTGCATATTCTGCTAAATAAGTGATGATGGTATATGAAGTCAAATGTGGTTTTGTAAGCTTGTATAGATGTGTGAAAGTATATTTTAATTTATAATGATATTTGGCTTTGGAAGTGGTATGAAAACTTACAAAATGCTAATCTTATAAGTATTCGGCCAAAATGGTAGACATGATAATCATGTGTGGTTATGGAATTGTTAAGTTAAAATTTATTATACATTGATTTAGTAAATTAGTTTATGAAATTCGTAAATTAGTTTATGAAATTAGAATATGCAAGGTAATAAGTTAGTAAAATGTTCCTTGATAGTTTTAATCTATTATATGGGGATAAATGTAGTTGTTGATTGTAGCCTAGTAATATGTTCGATTGTGCATGAGTAGGGCATATGTATGATGTTTAAATAGCTAGTTAGTAAAGTCATTTGTACCTTAAATATATGATATACAGTATCTACCTCTGATTGAATTTGCTTATAATAATAGCTTTCAATCAAGCATCAAAATGGCACCGTATGAAGCCTGATACGGTAGAAAGTGTAGAACTCCGTAATACTAGTCTGAGCTCAGTGAAAATAAGATTTACAGTATTGATTTGATAAAAGAAACAAAACAAAAAGTGAAAGTAATCCGAGATAGTTTGAAAACTGCCTCTGATCGTCAGAAATCTTATGCGGATTTAAAATGAAAAGATATTGAATTTGAGATCGGTGATAAAGTGTTTCTAAAAGTATTTCCGTGGAAGAAACTGTTCCGATTTGGTAGAAAAGGCAAATTGAGTCCAAGATTTATCGGACCATATGAAATCATTAAGTGAGTTGGGCCAATTGGTTATAGATTGATGCTACCGCCTGAGTTGGAAAAGATACATAATGTATTTCATGTATCGATGCTTCGATGGTATAGACCTGATCCGTCCCATGTGATATCCCCTTCTGAAATTGAGATTCAATCTGATATCACTTAAGAAGAAAGATAGATCTGTATTTTAGCTCGCGAGATTAAAGAATTGCGAAACAAGAAAATTCCTCTAGTTAAAGTGATGTGGCATCGTCACAGTACTAAAGAGGCTACGTGGGAGCCTAAAGATTCAATGAGACAACAATATCCGAATTTGTTTAACGGTAAGATTTTCTGGGACGAAAATCCCTAAGGGGGGAGAATTGTAACAGTTCGGTTTTGACCCTAGTAATAATAGTGGTTTCGGGACCAAAAATTTGAGTCTGAAAAATATTTTAAAATTATTTTCTGTGTCAGTGATACGTGAATTTACATATGTGAAAATTTCTGTGATTTAATTTGTCTGTTTCTGTGCTTAATTATGAAAAAGGATTAAATCGCGTAAAGTGTAAAAGTTGAGTGCTAGATGCTAAAGCACCTATTTGGCTTGGCTTTTAAAATAAAGGTCCTTGCATGTCAATTGGACCATTGTACTAATGCATGGACAAATATAGACATGAGTTGGTAGAAATTATTGTTATGTCATTAAAGGTAAAATGGTAAAATGTGATTATAATGTTATAATAATTAAATGAAAGCATGAAATTGGCCATATTATCATGCATATAGCTAAAACTCAAAGAAAAAGAAAAAGACAAAGCCATTTTAGGTTTCGACACTTTGATTGCTTAATTAAGGTACGATTTTAACTTGATTTTTGATAATTTCTACGTTTCTGTGATCGTTGCTTCGTGTTCTTCAAAACCCATGTTTGAATTACTGTTTTTGTTGAAGATTATGAAATGTTCCATTGATGATTATATGAGCTTTGTGATGTTTTTATATGGATTATGAAAGATATATGTAAGATTATCATACTTTGTTCTTGAATTTTTGATGGTATAGAGTTATTTGGTCTAAATTGTGAAAATGAGGTTTTGAAGGACTAAATTTTGAATTAATATGTTATTTGGGCTTGTATGGAAGCTATGTATATTCGCCCAAGCTAAGGTCTTGGTGAATTTTGCATATTTGTGATTTTGTGAAAAATGGACTAAATTGTCAAAGTGTAAAAATGTAAGGGTTAAAATGTAAAGTGCCCTAAATATGTGTATATGGATTAAATTGAATGAAAAGAATGATTGAATGGTTGAATTTGTGTTGTATTATATCAAGAACAAAGAAAATCGGACTTAGATCGGGGGAAGTCCAAAATAGTTGAATAGACAACTGGTTTTATCTGAAATCCGTCCAAGGTAAGTCAAATTACAATTATGTGTCAATTGAAATAAATTCTGCACATATAAACTGTAATCTGTATTCGATGGCCTTGAGTGCCTGAGGAATATCTTTGGAGTAAAGTATGATAATATGTTAATATCTGAAAAGCTCTATATGTTTCTAAGAAAAGTTGACATCTGTTTGAGGTATCGTGTAGGACCGTGTCTGGGACATAGGCCTCGATTGAGATTTATGTATAAGACCATGTCTGGGACATCGGCATCGTATCTGATTTTGTGTACTATCTGGATAGAGGCATCGATATTGAATTACATGTAAGACCACGTCCGGGACGTCAGCATTGCAGTTGTTTATGAGCATCTATATCGTTTCTGACCCATCTGATGATAGCGTACGAAATCTGAGATTGAGTATATTTAATGTATAACCTATGCAGGTACATTTGTATCGTAATAAATTTCTGATTATGAAAAACTCTGTCTCTATGAAATATGTATGGAAATGAAGCATAACATATATGTAAACAAAAGAGCATGGTTAAGTTTATGAATTATTCTATGAAATGGTTATGAATCTATATGGTTCAATTATATTTATATGCTTTACTAGTTAGACCAATTGTATTTGGCTTACTAAGCTCTTTGTAGCTTACTCTGTGTGTTTACTGTCTGTTTTACAATTATCGTAGCTATTGAAGGCTCGGGGATAGTCGAGGATTGTCACCACACTATCGATCTCATTTTGGTACTTTTGAAAGTGTAAATATTTTAAAGTATGGCATGTATAGGCTAGAAGGTCTATGTATATAAGTTTTGATGTGTATATATTATGCCATGAGAGTTGGTTAGCAAATGAAATGTTGTATATAGTTTTAGTATTTGGTTGATGGTGCCAAATGATGTATAGTTGTAGTGTTTTATGAGCTAATATGTTTTTGTTATAATGAAGCATGTTATGAGTATAGAAATGGTTGAAAATTTTAGGTACAAATGTTGTTTCTTATGGCTTGTAGGGATGACCTTTAAAAAGGGGTGACAATTTGGCTTAAATCAAGCTTGCTTGGTGCCACACAGTCAGGGGATACGAGCGTGTCATGTGGCCGCGGGCCAAAGTCAGTAGCTAGCTAAGTATCACACAGCCATAGCACACGGGCGTGCCTATTGGCCGTGGGTGAAAGTCAGTATGGTTACCTTGGTTTGGCACGGCTGGTTCACATGGGTGTGTCTGATGCTTGTGTGAGGCACACGGCCTGGACACACGGGCATGTGACCTCAATAGAATTGTAAAGTTTTCAATGTTCTAAATTTTATGAATGTGTTCGATTTACCTCTAACCATTTTTTAACTTACGTTTTAGGTATCGTAAACCATATTTAGAGATGATTTCTTATGAAATGATGTTAAATAATACCTGTGATTCTGAATTGGTCCGAAATGTTATGTTTGTCTGGTAATGCTTCGTAACCCTAATCCGATGTTGATTACGGGTTCGGGGTGTTACACCATGTCCCAGACAAGGACTTATACTAGCTCTCGTCTATGCATGCTGATGCATGTCCCAGATATGTCTTACACTAGCACAACTCTTAGTCGATGCATGTCCTAGACACGTCTTACACTGGCTATCATCGTCGAGGCCGATACATGTCCCAAACATGTCTTACACTAGCGCTCATTCTCTACGCCGATGCCATGTGCCAGATATGGTCTTACTCTGGCTATCATAATTTTGCCGATGCATGTCCTAGACATGTCTTACACTGGCAACAAGTAATCCAAATTTTATGGCATGAATATCCGGTTTGTTTCCTAGAGTTCCAACTAGATCTTTCTACTATCTCAATTATTAATATGCATTCTCATTTCACTATCTAGCAATTCATGCTATGTCAGATCAATGACAATTCAAATACATGCATTAACAATGTAATCGTATTATTTACATATAGCTTACCTCGGTTTACAAAATATACTCGACTAGTCGGTTTAGTCGAACTGCTTGGCTTTTCCTCGGTCTTGGTTCGATTTTGGAAAATCTTGATCTATATTAACAAAATGCACTCATTTAGTCACTAATTACAAATAGGCTATCATAAATTCACATCTTTGGTAAAATGACCATTCTGCCCCTAGACTTTGGCAATATGACCATTTTACCTCTATGCTCGAAAATCGATTTTTATCAAATTTCTTCATATTTCAAGCCTAGCCAAACTCTTTTTACTCTCATAAAAACCCCAAAATTTCACTATTTCATACACTTATTACTTATTTTGCAACTTATGCAAAATAGTCCCCTTAGGTGTTTTCATGCTAACACCTTTCACAAAAATTGTTTATAAGACAACCAAGACTCATTTTCTTCCATAAAAACTCAGCAACCCATACAAATCCTTTCATGGAAAACTCCTAAACTCTTGATCATTTTGCAAGATATCGCCCTCATTTGAAAGCCCATGCTTCAAGGGTCTCAAAAGTACAAAAATATTTTAGACCCCCAAATCATAATCTCTAACTATTTAACACATTTGGGTACTAAAATGCAACTTTTGCGTTTTATGCGATTTAGTCCTTTTTTGCAATCGGGCTCACAAACATTAAAATTAACTCCCCAATTTTTTTATTCACTAATATAATCTTACTATAACCTCAACTAATAATAAAAATAATTTTCCCAACTTCGGAGTTGTGGTCCCGAGACCACTGTTCCGACTAGGCCCTAATTCGACTGTTACATTTCTCCCCCCTTTAAGGATTTTTGTCCTCGAAAATCTTACCGGCGAATAAGTTCAGGTACTGCTCTCTCAGAGACTCCTCGGGTTCCCATGTGGCTTCCTCGACTCCATGTCTATGCCACAAAACCTTTACGAGTAGTATACTCTTATTTCGTAACCGTTTGACTTCTCGAGTTAAGATCTTGATCATCTTCTCACAATAAGTCATATCCAAAAGAATCTTAACTTCAGTTGGTGCAATTACATGCGAAGGGTCTGATCTGTACCGGCGTAACATGGAAACATGGAACACATCGTGAATCCTTTCTAACTCTGGCAAAAAATCCAAACAGCAGGTAACAGGCCCTAATATCTCGGTAAGTTCATAAGGTCCTATGAAACGAGGACTCAACTTGCCCCTTTTTCCAAATCTGAGGACTTTCCTCCACGGGGAAACTTTCGCAAATACTTTATCATGACTTCAAACTTAATTTCCTTTTGACTCAAATATTTGTAGGATTTTTGTCTATCCGAGGTGGCTTTCAGGCAGTCACGAATCACTCTAACTTTCTCCTCCGCCTCTTTGACCAAATCAACCCTGTGAATCTGATTCTCTCTCAACTCAATCCAATACAAGGGCGTTCGACACTTTCGCCCGTACAAGGCCTCATAAGGCGCCATTTTCAGACTCGACTAATAGCTGTTATTGTAGGCAAATTCAATTAATGGCAAGTATTTTTCCCAGCTTCCTTGAAACTCAAGAACACAACATCTCAACATGTCCTCTAAGATCTGTATTACTCTTTCCGACTGTCTGTCAGTTTGTGGATGAAAAGCTGTGCTAAAACTCAACTTGGTTCCTAAAGCCTCTTGCAAAATTTTCCAAAACCTCAAGGTGAATCTTGGGTCTCGATCTGAAACAATCGACAATGGCACACCAAGAAGCCTCACAATCTCGGAAACAAACAAGTCGTCCAATTTTTCAAAGGAGTAGTCGATATGCACTTGTATGAAATGTGCTGAATTAGTTAGTTTGTCGACAATAACCCATACTGCAACCTTCTTTTTCGGGGTTAGTGGTAAACTAGTCACGAAGTCTATAGTGATACGATCCCATTTCCACTCGAGAATCATAATAGGCTGAAGTAAACCTAAAGGTACTTGATATTCAGCCTTTACTTGTTAACACACTAGGCACTTGGAAACGAACTCTGAGATGTCTCTTTTCATACCCAACCACCAATACATTTTCTTAAGGTCGTTGTACATCTCAGCACTACCCGGGTGAACAAATAAACAAAAGTACCATGAGCCTCACTCAAAATATTTTGAATAAGTTCATTGTCCTTGGGTACACAAACTCTGTCTCTAAACATTAAACATCCATCGGTGCTAATTTGAAAATCTGACTCAATACCTAACTCACACAGAGTCTTCTTGGCTTGTAACTCATCATCGTTCTTCTGAGCTTTACAAATTTCTTGCAGAAACACTGGTCTAACACTCAACTCTATTAAAATCAAACCATTTTCTGATAAAGCCAAATGGGCGGTCATAGCTCTCAATGCAAATAAAAACTTTCTGCTCAATGCATTGGCGACCACGTTCGCCTTTCCCAGATGCTAGTCGATAATCACTCATAATCTTTTATTAGATCTAACCATCATCGTTGCCTCAAATTCAAATCCTTCTGAGTCATTAAATAATTTAGACTCTTGTGATCAGTAAATACTCAGCATCTCTCACCATACAAATGGTGTCGCCAAATTTTTAATGCGAACACTATGGCTGCTAGTCCCAAATCATGCGTCGGATAGTTTTTCTCATGTGGCTTCAATTGTCTTGAAGCGTAAGCTACGACTCTACTGTCTTGCATAAGTATGCACCCAATTCGTTTAAGGAGGCGTCACTATAGACTACAAATTCTTTGCTCGACTTAGGTTGCACTAAAATTGGGGCTCCGATAAACAAAGCCTTTAATTTCTCGAAACTCTGCTATCACTCTTCTGTCCACTCAAACTTGACATCTTTCTATAGTAGCCTTCTTATCGGTGTTGCTATCATGGAGAATCCATTTACAAATCATCTATAGTATCCCGTTAGGCCCAGAAAACTACGAACCTCTGTTACATTCCTCGGTGGTTTCCATTCCACAATAGCTGAGACCTTACTTGGGTCAACTCTGATCCCGTCACCTGACACAATGTGTCATAGAAATCCGACCTCGTTGAGCTAAAACTCACTCTTACTAAACTTGGAATAAAGTTCTTTATTCCTCAAGGTCTATAACACGGTTCTCAAATGGTCCGCGTGCTCAATCTCATCACGCAAATAAATCAATATGTCATCGATAAAAATGACGACAAACCTATGCAAGTATGGTCAGAAGATGCGGTTCATCAAATCCATAAACACCACCGGGGCATTTGTCAATCCAAAAGGCATAACAAGAAACTCGTAATGCCCATATCTCATCCGAAAAGCAGTCTTCGGTACATCTTTCTCCTTGACTCTCAACTGGTAGTAACCCGACCTCAAATCTATCCTAGAGAATACAATGGCTCCTCTCAATTGATCGAAGAGATCATCAATCCTCGGCAAGGGATACTTATTCTTCACTATCACTTTGTTAAGCTACCTATAGTCGATAAATAACCTCATCGACCCATCTTTCTTTTTCACAAAAAGTACTAGAGCACCCCATGGTGAAAAACTCGGTCTAGCAAAACCCTTATCTGTTAATTCTTGCCACTGTACTTTCAACTCTTTCAACTCAGTGAGGGTCATTCTATATGGTGCAATCGAGATTGGCGTCGTGCTAGGAACTAACTTGATACCAAACTCAACTTCTCTCTCTGGAGGTAATTCGAGCAACTCTTCTAAAAAAACATCTATAAAATCACAAACCACTGGTACTGATTCAATCTTCGACTCGGACGCTTGAGTATTCAGCACAAAAGCTAGATAAGCCTCATACCCTTTTCTCAAATATTTTTCAGTAGTCAAAGGCGATATTACCACAGGTAATTTATCCAATTAATCAGGTCCAACTCAAAGAATATTTCCATCTTCACACTTTAACTCAATAATTTTCTTTCCACAGTCCACTACAACACTATGAGAAGTCAACCAATCCATCCCGAGGATTACATAAAACTCATTGAACGGCAATAACATTAAATCAGCTGGAAAACAATGACCTCTAATTGTCAAAGGACAACTCCTACATACTTAGTCAACTAGCACATGTCTGCCTAAAGGGTTGGATACTTTTATCCCAAACTTAGTGGACTAGACTATCATATTAATACGGGGTATCAAATCCATACAAATATAAGAGTGGGTAGACCTCGGATTAATCAAAGCAACAATAGATATATCGTGAATAGAAAAGGTACCCATAATCACATCGAGAGACTCTGCATCCTAACGAGCACGAATAGCATAAGTCTTCGCAGGCGCTTTACCCTCGGACTTCACCACAGCATCTCTAATTACACCTCTGCTGCTAGCTCCACTATCGGGGTTCTTTTATGGTCTGCCTCTCAAAGGAGCATTAGCCGCCCTCACATCTTAATGTTTCTCATTGTCATCAATTTTGGGGCAATCTCGGATAAAGTGGTCTAATGATCCACACCTGAAACAACCTCTTTCGTTCACTCGACACTAGCCAAAATGAGGTCTACCGCACTGTGGACACTCCGGTCTATTTGGCCGAGTGCTGCCGACACTCGCAGTAGAAGTGGTTTGAGCTCTCGAAGCCATGTTCTGCTTGTGCTTGTTTCTACTTGGAAATCCCACTGAAACACTCGATTGTGTAGTAAATTCTTTGGATCTCTTAGATGAGGACTAATGTGTTTTCGCCATTTGTCTTTTCCCTAAGTCCTGCGACTCAATGGCCGCTTTCCTCCTCTCTTTCACTAGCTCCTCCGCCTTGCACGCTCTTTTGATGAGTACCAAAAATTCTCTTATTTCTAAAATTCCCACAAATACTCGGATATCTTCATTGAGGTCATCCTCAAACCTCTTACACATGGTAGCTTCAGTGGATACACATTCCCGCACATACTTGTTGAGTTTCACAAACTCACACTCATATTCCGTCATAGTCTTATTACCCTGTTTCAACTTTAAAATTTCCTTCCTTTTTTGGTTCATGAACCTCTAGCTAATATACTTCTTTCTGAACTCTTCTTGGAAAAATTCCCAAGTTACTCTTTCTCTCGGTACCACAGACACAAGAGTATTCCACCACTAATAAGTCAAGTCTCGTTGAAGTGACACGGCACACTTCACGCACTCTTCAAGCGTGCATGATAGTTCATCGAATACCCTTTTGGTGTTTTCTAGCCAAAACGCCGCTCTCTCCGGATCATCATCTATACTAGCCCAAAATTCCCCGGCCCCTTATTTCTAGATTTTATATACCGGAGGCTTCTCTTTTCTAAACATGTCCGCACCTTGCAGAGCCACCGGGGCATACTGAGGAATCGAAGGAGGTATGGGAGGTGGAGTGTTCAGGTTCACACGAACAAACTCCGTATACCAAGCATCCATCATTCGGAGGTAGGCTTTTCTAGCCCTTCCACCTTGGCCCATACTCGTGGGCTCACTCTCTACTGGTGTTGCCCCTTCTACGGGAGCCGACACATTACTTTTCACGTCATCCGCCATGGTTCTATCAAGATCCATTACTATATAAAAACACAATTTATAATTGTCAGGAATCGTCACACTATCAATATATATTTATAACATGTATAGCTAGACTCGTACACTAGCTAGGTTAGTCCTAAAACTGACTAAACCATGCTCTGATACCAAAACATATAACACCCCTCGCCCGTATCTAATGCCGGGACAGGGGTCGAGGTGCTACCAGACTTAACTCAAGTATAAGCATATAAAACCGGGCCATAAAATTTCTTTTAACTTAAAACTCCTTGTTCACATGCATTATTACCCTTAAACAGGCTCACGAGGCCCAAAACATACATTAGAGACAGTTCGGGACTAAACCGAGAACTTAAGAAAAACTTGGAAAATTCATGCTTTAAGGCTCCACACGCTCATGTGTGTATAGACCGTGTGGTCACACACGCCCCCGTAACTTGGGACACGCCTGTGCCCTTAGCCCTTGTGAAACACTGACTTTGAAACACGGCCATGACACGCGCCCGTGTGGCCTGCCCGTATACAACACTAACTTTAAAACACGGCCACGACACACGTTCGTGTGGCCTGCCTGTGTACTAAATTGACTTTAAATTTTAAGTGTAGGGGACGCAGCCATAACACACACACCCATGGAAGTGGGCCGTGTGTCACACACGGCCTAGACACAAGCCCGTGTGCCTTGCCCATGTAGACAAAATGAGGTCCTTTTCCAAGCCATTTTGTTACCCATTTTACACAACCTATATAGGATCATTTCAATATACTAATTTCACCATAATAGACAACAATTCATCCATAGAAAGAACATTATATGCAATTACCAAAATGAATAATAGCCATTATTCTAGGCTTGATACAAAATGAAGGGCTTTTGACTTAAGCCAAAATACATAACCAATTTCTCGTTAAATCAAACATCCTAGTCTAGCCCTATACATACCGTACTTCAAAAGAAGATTTGTACTATACCAAGAGCTTCGATTGATAGTGTGATCGATATCTCCGACTTCAAAGGATCCTTGAGCTAATTAAGTGGCACTGAAAGAAAAGAGAAAGGAAAGAGAGTAAGCATAAAGCTTAGTCAGTTGGATATAAATAAATATACAACAACAAATTCACCATTAGTCATCATGCTCATAACTCAAAGGTAAGTATAAACTTAACTTACTCATTATTGTTTGCTCAAGTCACATTTTCTAATTTGAGCTCATTACTCATTGATTACCAAATATGTATCTGTATCACTCACAACGTTATTATCCTTTTCTTCATAAATCACTTTCTTAACCTTTAAAATTTAACCATTCGGAATACTACCGGATATTCTATAAGCCTCAAACATGGGATAAGTTGCAAATGCCATGTCCCGTATATGGTCTTATACTGGCTATCATCATTGAGGTCGATGCCATATCCCAGATATGGTCTTATAATTGCTCTTGTCTACGTGTGCTGATGCATGTCTCAAACATGTCTTACACTAGCACAACTCTTAGCCGATGCATGTCCCAAAGACGTCTTACATTGGCTATCATCATCGAGGCCGACGCATGTCCCAAACATGTCGTACACTAGCGCTCATTCTCTACGCCGATGCCATGTCCCAGACATGGTCTTACACTGGCTATCATATTGTGGTCGATGCATGTCCCAGACATGTCTTACACTAGTACGCAAGTAATCCAAATTTTATGGCATGAATATCCAGTTTGTTTCCTAGGGTTCCAACTAGATCTTTCTACTATCTCAATCATTAATATGCATTCTCATTTCACTATCTAGCAATTCATGCTATGTTAAATCAATGACAATTCAAATACATGCATTAACAATGTAATTGTATTATTTACATACAACTTACCTCGGTTTATAAAATGTACTCGACTAGTCGGTTTAGTCGGTTTGGTTGGCTTTTCCCCAGTTTAGGTTCAGTTTCAGAAAATCTTGATCTATATTAACAAAATGCTCTCATTTAGTCACTAATTACAATTAGGCAATCATAAATTCACATCTTCGGTAAAATGACCATTTTACCTCTAGACTTTGGCAAAATGACCATTTTACCCCTATGCTCGAAAATAGATTTTTATCAAATTTCTTTGTATTTCAAGCATAGCCAAACTCTTTTTACTCTTATAGCAACCCCAAAATTTCACTATTTCACACACTTATTACTTATTTTGCAACTTATGCAAAATAGTCCCTTTAGGTATTTTCATGCTAACACCTTTCACATAAATTGTTTATAAGACAACCAAGACTCATTTTCTTCCATAAAAACTCAGTAACCCACACAAATCCTTTCATGGAAAAATCCTAAACTCTTGATCATTTTGCAATATATCACCCTCATTGAAAGCCCATGCTTCAAGGGTCTCAAAAGTACAAAAATATTTCAAAAAAACCATTAGAATCACTTACTTGTGACTCGTCCAAGTTGCTTCAAATTTTTGAAGCTCAAACCCCAACAATGGCTGATATTTTTGGCTAAGAAGAAATGAGAAATAAGGTGAAATCATTTTCCTTTTTCTATTTTCTATTTTAGTCAAATTTGGTCACCTAATCCCACAAAAAATTAAAATTTTGACCACACATGACTCTATGGCCGGCCACTCTATTTCTAGGGGTCTAATTGCCCTTTAAAGACCCCCAAATCATAATCTCTAACTATTTAACATATTTGGGCACTAAAATGCAACTTTTGCCTTTTATGTGATTTAGTCCTTTTTTTCAATCGGGCTCACAAACATTAAATCTAGCTCACAAACATTAAAATTAACTCCCTAAATTTTTCATACACTAATATAATCTTACTATAACCTTATAGTAATAATAAAAATAATTTTCCCCACTTCGAATTTGTGGTCCCGAGACCACTATTTCGACTAGGCCCTAATTCGGCTATTACAATTTTATTTCACAAGGGTATAATGGTCATTTCATCAGTATAGGGTCTAAATGTACTTACTGACCCAACAGTAGGTCTACAATCGTCTTGAGCTACACGTGAACCTAACCAGTCAATCAGTGCTAATGGGCCTATAACCCATATTGCGGGTCCATGTCGGCCTTCATACTCAACTGGCCCTCAAAGCCCAAAAATGGCCTTAGCCATGTAGTTTACACAGCCTAGCTCCATATTTACCACACTTGGTGCGATTTCTCCATGTGGGCCCCACAAGTCTAATGGGCTAACACAGACCAGTTCAGCCCAGAATAGCCTAACACCGTTTTAGCCCATGAAACCGCTCATGGCCATTCTGTCGACATCACGGACTCATTTTGCTACTAGGCCTGCCACATGGGCGGCCAAACAACCGTGTGGTGTCGACAGTCATTTTTCAGCTTTTCGACATTTGCTATCACACTGTTTGTGTTTCCACACCTGTTTGTGAAGAGAGTGCAGTTTCCACGAACACCAACCTATATTCAATCATAATGCCAACGTCAATCCTTCAACAAATGGGTAACTATTCCCTTTAATAATACTTATCCAAATCATAGCTCGACACTTACCTTGATCGAACGATTAAAGTCCCTTACCCCTTAGTCGTTGTCGAGGATTGATTACAAGTTCTTACAGATCGCCTGCACTTAAACTGTGATTCCATTATCCTCTATTAGAAAGTTCGAATGAACAATTGAACCTACTCCTAACACTTACCACAAAGATTGAGACACTGCTTCTAAAGAATGAAACACAATCGGTTCACAATCCACAACTAGATTGTAACACCCCTATAACCCGTATCCGTTGCCGGAGTGGGTTATGAAGAGGTACTAATCTGAAACTCAACAATAGTATATACACATTTACATAATTTCATTAGCAATTATATTTATAGCCAAACACAATCAAAGATAGAATTTCAAACTTATATCGACATTCAAAAGTTGCCATATTCACATGGCTTATATACAAGGACATCTCAAAATATCATTCACTTAAGTCTATTCTATACATGCCATACTAGCTCAAAATACAGTAGTACCAAAATGATAGATAGTGTCACGAATTGCTGACGATCCCCTCCCCGAGCAGGTGACTGTAATCAACAATCTATAAAATAGGGAAACATAACAAACAGAGTAAGCTTTCATAAACTTAGTAAGTTTTAAGTAATACAAGAAATAAACTCAATTATAGATCAATTATTCAATTTCTCAAGAGATCGCTTTCTAGATATATTACCATTTGGCCGAATATATACAAGCACATGATGCACAATTACATTCTTATTTCACTTAATCTGAATTCATATAGCATAAATCAATAAATAGAATATTTTCATATACTTTCACACCTTGACCGAATGTATCATGATCATAGATATAGGTATAACATTTATTCACATATGTATCACATTATACACTCATGATTCAATTCAAATCATACTCACATATAAATACAAAATACGTACCTGGCCAACTTAACGTGTTGGATGTATTCATTTTGTCGTTCTAACACGAGGTATCTTAGTTTTAGACTTTTATCAAATCACCGGCATTTAGCCTGCTAGGTTTAAAAACCCGAATTCATTCACCGACATTTTGTCTGCTAGGCTAAAAGCCCGAATAGTATCACACCGGCATTAGAGCCTACTAGGCTTAAAGGCCTGAGTGGTATTTCACCGGCATTATAGCCTGCTAGGCTCAAAGGTCCGAATAGTATCTCACTGGCATTATAGCCTGCTAAGCTCAAAGGCCCGAATAGTACTATGCGATATTCAAATCAATAAGTTTCATATAACATAATCACACCAAATTGGATACAAGCATCATTCGAACATACATCATTTAATCATAAAAGTATATCACATTTTACATCCATTACAATTGCCATTCTGCCATATACATATATGACAAGTAATACTTAATTCTTATAATATGTCATGTCATTATCAGAAATATATATATATTTAACTACTTAAAACTTACCTCGAATATATTCGAACAGTCTCGGATCGGCTATTCAACTACTTTCTCTTTTCCCTTGTCCAACCTTGGTTCTCTATGCTCTTGAGCTAATTCAAACAAAATTTAACTTATTAAAGTCCCATCATGCTAGCTTATGGCCGAATATGACATGAAACTTAATCGGCCATATAGTTACTTTTAGCTCAAATATAAAATGGTCATACACATTTTTAATTACATTAAGCAATTTACCTTAACATATAACCCACATAACTAAAGTACATATAACCCTAATGACCGAATAATTTGAATATGTATATCATCAAAATTCCTACGATTTAACCCTTAAATCTCATAGCTGAATATTCATTGTATAATAACTCTCATGCACAAGCACAAAACTCATATGGTTATAATATAATTTGATAAACAATCACTCATACAACCTAATATACATATATGACATGTTCGAACATGCTATTATAAATTAAATACATATTGCATTCTTAACATAGATTTCAAGGCTACAATCAACAATTGCATTTATTCCAAAATAATAGACTAAAACCATCATGGAACATTTTACTAACTCATTACCTTGCATATCCGAATTTCGTTAATTAATATACATACAACTCCAAATATTATATCATGGAACAAGTGCCAAATTACAAATTATAATAAAATCAAAACGTAACTCTTACCATGATATAAACGTATTAGAACATTTTTTTTATTTTTGTATTTATCCAATTCGGATATAACAAAATAACCTTATATATCAAATCCCGTACAATACTTTGACTAAATTCAACAACCAAATACACTTATATTTTTATCCATGCATATTATAACCGAACCAGCCACACAAACTCAACCCAAAAACATTAACCTTTCCCAAAATATATATTACCTATCTCAAACTTAATTTATAACCATCTAAATCATTTAAAACATCCAACACCAAACCTTTCTTTACCTAAACACATTTTCGGCAATTACAATGGCAATTTAACAACCTTAAATCCAACTTATAATTTTTTTGCATGTCATAATCAAAGCATCCACTCCATTCCATCATTTTAAAACACAAACAATACTCAAATATAACCTAAGTTCATATTCGGCAATTCACCAATACACAAGCCGATTTTTCATAACATCCAAACTACCTATATGAACATTAAACTATCTCAAACATCACCCATTTGCAATTATTCATTAAAACATAAAGACAACAATCATCCCCTTCAAAAATCTTCCATAGTCGAATACTCAAATCACTACACAATTCAGAATTTTGACATGGGCTAAGGGACTTAGTAACTAGCTTAATATATTATATAATTTCAAAAACTAACATGAATTTCATACCTTAATCCAAGCTCAAAGTGACCGAATGCTATCTCCCCTTTTCTTCTTTAAGCTTCGACAAGAAGATAAAATATACATTTTGTTTTTCTTTTGTTTTTCTATTATCATTTCTTATTTTAATTAATTTTTATTTCATAAATTAAACCATTACCAGTATAATATTAATATATAATACATATTTTGCTTATCATCATTATCATGGCAGGCCACTTCAACTAAAGTGGGAAATTTGACATGCAAATCCACTCATTTACACCATAAATTATTTGGCCATTACAAAAATAACCTATCATATTTTCAAAAATTTTCACATAAGTCCTATTTAATAATTTCACTCACAAATAACAATATTAAAGCATGAAATTTTCACACATGCACTTTCACATATAATAAGCACAGAATATAACATCTAATTATTTTTATGACTCGATTTTGTGGTCCCGAAACCACTTCCCGACTGGGGTCAAATTAGGGCTGTCACAACTCTCCCCCTTAAGGAATTTTTGTCCCCGAAAATCTTACTAGCGAAAAGGTTAGGATAACTTTATTTCATTGAATCTTCTGGCTCCCAAGTCACTTCTTCAACCCCGTGTTTGTGCTACAATACTTTCATCAACGAGATTTTCTTGTTTCGTAGTTCTTTTACTTCACGAGCCAAAATACGAACCGGTTCCTCTTCATAACTCAAATCAGTCTGAATTTCAATCTCTAATGGATAAGGATCGGATCTGTACCGACGGAGCATCGAAACATGAAAAATGTTGTGAATCTTTTCAAGTTCTGGTGGAAAAAGTAGTCTATAAGCAACCGGCCCAATCCGTTCTGAAATTTCATATGGCCCGATAAATCTCGGGCTCAATTTGCCTTTACGGCCAAATCCGAGTACCTTTTTCCACGGTGAAACTTTAAGAAACACTTTATCCCCGACTTGATACTCCATATCTTTCCGCTTCAAGTCTGCATATGATTTCTGATGATCTGATGCTACTTTCAGACTTTCTCGAATCACTTTCACTTTCTGTTCAGCCTCTTTAATCAAGTCAACTCAGTAAATCTTATTCTTACTGAGTTCAATCCAAAACAAAGGTGTATGACATTTATGACCGTACAAAGCCTCGTAAGGTGCCATTTTGATACTCGATTGAAAACTATTATTATATACGAATTCAACCAAAGGCAAGTATTGATCCCATGAATTACTAAACTCAAGGATGCAACATTTCAACATATCCTCGAGTATCTAAATAATTCGCTCAGATTGACCATCGGTCTGGGGATGAAAAGTGGTGCTAAAATGCAACTTAGTACCCAATGCTTATTGCAATTTCTTCCAAAACTGCGATGTGAATCTTGGATCTCTATCCGACACAATAGAAGTAGGTACCCCGTGTAACCTTACAATCTGAGAAACATACAGTTTGGCTAGCTTATCAAGTGAATAATCCGTACGTACGGGAATAAAATGAGCCGTCTTTGTCAATCTATCAACAACAACCCAAATCGCATATTTCTTGCTTGATGACAATCGCAGCCCAGATACAAAATCCATCGTGACTCGATCCCACTTCCATTCGGGTATCATGATTGGTTGAAGTAATCCTAAAGGCACTTGATGTTCCGCTTTCACTTGTTGACATATCAAACACTTCGAAACAAAGTCAGAAATGTCTTGTTTCATACCATGCCACCAATACTGACGTTTCAGATCGTTGTACATTTTCGTACACCCGGGTGAATTGATATTCGGCTGTTATGAGCCTCGTTCAAAATCATTGGAATCAGCTCTGAATTTCTTAGAACACATAATCGATTTCTGAACCTCAAACAATCATTGCTATCAATTAAAAACTCTGAATCCTCTTTCGAAACACATAATGCTCGCTTTGCAACTAATTCATCATCAACTTTTTGAGCTTCACAGTTTTGTTGCATCAATAACGGTTTTTCTTTTAACTCCGCTACTAATACATCATCAGCGAACACAGAGAGGTGCACATTCATTGCTTGCAAAACAAACAGTGATTTACGGTTGAATGCATCAGCAACCACGTTAGCCTTTCCTAGATGGTAATCAATGACAAGCTCGTAATCTTTCAGTAATTCCAGCCAACGTCTTTGTCTCAAATTCAAATCTTTCTGAGTCATCAAGTACTTGAGACTTTTGTGATCAGAATACACATGGCACTTTTCCCCGAACAAGTAGTGGTGCCAAATTTTCAAAGCGAAGACAATAGCAGCTAACTCGAGATCATGAGTCGGATAATTTTTCTCATGTGGCTTCAATTGTCTCGAAGCGTATGCTACAACTCTACCCTCTTGCATCAACACACAGCCCAAACCATTCAGAGACGCATCACTGTAGATCAAAAATTCTTTACCGGATTCTAGCTGAACTAACACTGGAGCTTCAGTCAAAAGAGTTTTCATTTGATCAAAACTTTTCTGACCACTCAAATTTGATATCTTTCTGAAGCAGCTTTGTCATTGGTGTTGCTATCATCAAGAAACCGTTCAAAAACCGTTTGTAGTACCCGGCAAGTCTCAAAAAGCTTTGAACTTCTGAAACATTTCTCGGAGGCTTCCAATCAAGTATAGCTGAAATTTTACTCAGATCAACTCGGATGCCCGATGCGGATACAATATGCCCTAAAAAGCTGACTTCCCTTAACCAGAACTCACATTTACTCAACTTCGTATATAATTGCTTGTCTCGCAAAATCTCCAATACTAATTTCAAGTGCTCGGCATGTTCATTTTTATCACGCGAATAGATCAAAATGTCATCTATAAACACAACTACAAACCGATCCAAATACTGTCTGAAAATCTGATTCATTAAATCCATGAAAATGGCAGGGGCATTAGTGAGCCCAAACGGCATCACTAGGAACTCATAATGTCCGTACCTCATTCTGAAAGTAGTTTTAGGCACGTCAGAGTCTCTAACTCGCAACTGATAATAACCTGATCTCAAGTCTATCTTCGAAAATACTGAGGCTCCTTTCAGTTGATCAAATAAATCGTCTATTCGCGGTAACGGATATTTATTCTTTATTGTTACTCTATTAAGCTGACGATAATCAATGCACAATCTCATGGTTTCATCTTTCTTTTTCACAAACAACACTGGTGCACCCCAAGGAGAAAACTTGATCGAGCAAAACCTCTATCTGTCAACTCTTGCAACTGAGATTTTAATTCTTTTAATTCGGTTGGTGCCATACGATACGGAGCTATCGAAATAGGTGTAGTTCCTGATACTAATTCAATACCAAACTGTACCTCCCAAACAGGTGGTAATCCAGGTAATTCCTTGCGGAACACATCCGGATAATCACAAACCACAGGCACAGTCTCAAGTTTCTTTTCTGATTCTTTACTATCCAGTACGTACGCAAGATATGCTTCACACCCCTTCTTCACATATTTCTAAGCCAACATCGGGGATATCACTACCGGTATCCATTCAAATTGGTAGACTCAACTCGAATTATCTCATTATTTGAACACCTCAAATCAATTGTCTTTCGCTTGCAATTTACTACTGCATCATGAAAAGTTAACCAATCCATATCGAGAATGACATCAAACTCATCAAATTGTAATAACATTAAATCAGCCAGGAAGTAAGAAGCTCGGATCATCGGGGGACATTTCTTACACACTTTGTCAACTAGCACGTAACGGCCCAAAGGATTAGACACCCGTATCACAAACTCAGTAGACTCAACAGGTAGAGTCTTACTGGATGCCAAAGTTTCACACACATACGAATGAGTAGAATCGGGACTAATCAAAGCAATAACATCAGTATCAAAAAGAGTGAAAGTACCGGTAATAACATCTGGCGAAGAAGTATCCTCGCGTACGCGTATAGCATAGGCTCTGGAAGGTGCACGAGCCTTAGAACGTACAACAGTATCTTTGGTCCCTCTTTGATTTCCACTAGCATTTCCCGCATGTCTAGGTGGTCTACTTCGTGTTGCAGTATTACTAGGTCTCCCACTCGGATCAGTATTCTGTTCAGCTAATTTCGGACAGTCTCGGATAAAGTGATCAGTTGATCCACACTTGAAATAAGAGCGATCATGAAATCTACAGCTTCCTGAATGCCATTTACCACAATGCTTGCACTTAGATCTGTCTTGACGATCATTGCCGACACTGGCAACAGAGGTGGCCCGCTTACTCACTAGGGCTCGATCACGATCTCGTCTGGAAAAACCCGAAGTATTCTTAGATCGGCTTGAGTCATCTCTAAATTTCTTCGATGACTGATGAAAGGATTTTCCTGAAGATCTTTTACGGAACTCTCTAGCTCCATGATCAGCTTTTCTTTTCTCTTTGCTAAGATCTTTGACTTTACAAGCTCGCTCGACAAGCACTACAAACTCTTTGATTTCCAGAATACCCACCAACAATTTGATGTCTTCATTCAACCCGTCCTCGAAGCGTTTACACATGATAGCCTTAGACGAAACACATTTCTGAGCATATCTACTAAGTCTAACAAACATTCGCTCATAATCGGTAACTATCTTAGAACCCTGTTTGAGCTCGAGAAATTTCTTCCGTTTTTGATCAATGAATCTTTGGCTGATATATTTCTTGCGAAACTCAGTTTGAAAGAATTCCCAAGTAACCCGTTCTCTCGGCACCACTGAAATCAAAGTATTCCACCAATAGTAGGTAGAATCACGTAACAGGGATATAGCACATTTTAAGCATTCATCGGGTGTGCACGATAATTCATCAAACACACAAATGGTATTATCGAGCCAAAACTCAGCCTGCTCGGTATCATCTATGTCATTAGCCTTGAACTCGGTAGCCGCGTGTTTTCGAATCCTATCAACCGGGGGCTTGATCAACCTCAACGGGTAAACTACTGGAGGTACCACAGGTGCAAGGGTTGTATTAGTTGGGGGTAGAGGATGTGAAACAACCGGATTAATCCGAATATACTGAGTAAACCAATCATTCATCATAGCATAGAAGGCTTGTTTAGCCTCATCATTCTAATTATTGGCATTCGGTTGAGAGTCCAACATCATTGTCCCAAGCGCAGTAGCAGGCGCTACGCTCTCTACATCATCAGCTACTGCTCGATCGGGGATTGGAATTCATTACTATATGAAAAACATGTTTCAATTGTCAGAAATCATCACACTATCATATTAACACTTTATGGCATGTGTAGCTAGACTCACACACGCTATGTTAGTCCTAGAATCGATTAAACCGTAGCTCTGATACTAATAAAATGTAACACCCCTATAACATGTATCCGTCGTCGGAGTGGGTTATGAAGAGTTACTAATCCAAAACATAACATTAGTATAGAGACATTTACATAATTTCATTAGCAATTATATTTATAGCCAAACATAATCAAAGATAGAAATTCAAACTTATATCGACATTCAAAAGTTGCCATATTCACATGGCTTATATACAAGGACATCTCAAAATATCATTCACTCAAGTCTATTCTATACATGCCATACTAGCTCAAAATATAGTCGTACCAAAATGATAGATAGTGTGACGAATTGCTGACGATCCCCTCCCCTAGCAGGTGACTATAATCAACAATCTATAAAACAGGGAAACATAACAAACGGAGTAAGCTTTCATAAGCTTAGTAAGTTTTAAGTAATGCAACAAATAAACTCAATTATAGATCAATTATTTAATTTCTCAAGATATCATTTTCTAGATATATTACCATTTGGCCGAATATACACAAGCACATAATGCACAATTACATTCTCATTTCACTTAATCTGAATTCATATAGCATAAATCAATAAATCGAATATTTTCACATACTTTCACACCTTGACCGAATGTATCATGATCATAGATATAAGTATAACATTTATTCACATATGTATCACATTATACACTTATGATTCAATTCAAATCATACTCACATATAAATACAAAATACGTACCTGGCCAACTTAACGTGTTAATGTATTCATTTTGTCGTTCTAACACGAGGTATCTTAGTTTTAGACTTTTATCAAATTACCGACATTTAGCCTGCTAGGTTTTAAAACCTGAATTCATTCACCGGTATTTCACCTACTAGGCTCGAAGCCCGAATAGTATCTCACCAGCATTATAGCCTGCTAGGCTCAAAGGCCCAAGTGGTATTTCACCGGCATTATAGCCTACTAGGCTCAAAGGCCCGAATAGTATCTCACCGGCATTATAGCCTACTAGGCTCAAAGTCCCGAATAGTACTGTGCGATATTCAAATCAATAAGTTTCATATAACATAATCACACCAAATTGGATACAAGCATCATTCGAACATACATCATTTAATCATAAAAGTATATCACATTTTACATCCATTACAATTGCCATTCAGCCATATACATATATGACAAGTAATACTTAATTCTTATAATATGTCATGTCATTATCAAAAATATATATATTTAACTACTTAAAACTTACCTCGAATATATTCGAACAGTCTCGGATCGGCTATTCAACTACTTTCTCTTTTCCCCTGTCCAACCTTGGTTCTCTATGCTCTTGAGCTAATTCAAACAAAATTTAACTTATTAAAGTCCCATCATGCTAGCTTATGGCCGAATATGACAAAAAAACTTAATCTGCCATATAGTTACTTTTATAAAATGGTCATACACATTTTTAATCACATTAAGCAATTTACCTTAACATATAACCCACATAACTAAAGTACATATAACCCTAATGACCGAATAATTTGAATATGTATATCATCACAGTTCCTACAATTTAACCCTTAAATCTTATAGTTGAATATTCATTGTATAATAACTCTTATGCACAAGCACAAATCTCATATGGCTATAATATAATTTGATAAACAATCACACATACAACCTAATATACATATATGACATGTTCGAACATGCTATTATAAATTACATACATATTGCGTTCTTAACATAGATTTCAAGGCTACAATCAACAATTGCGTTTATTCCTAAATAATAGACTAAAACCATCATGGAACATTTTACTAACTCATTACCTTGCATATCCGAATTTCATTAATTAATATACAGACAACTCCAAATATTATATCATGGAACAAGTGCCGAATTACAAATTATAATAAAATCAAAACATAACTCTTACCATGATATAAACATATTAGAACATTTTTTTTATTTTTTTATTTATCCAATTGGATACAACAAAATAACCTTAGATATCAAATCCCTTACAACACTTTGACTAAATTCAACAACCAAATACACTTATATTTTTATCCATGCATATTATAACCGGACCAGCCACACAAACTCAACCTAAAAACATTAACCTTTCCCAAAACATATATTACCTATATCAAACTTAATTTATAACCATCTAAATCATTTAAAACATCCAACACCAGACTTTTCTTTAACTAAGCACATTTTCGGCAATGACAATGGCAATTTAACAACCTTAAATCCAACTTATAATTTTTTTGCATATCACAATCAAAGCATCCACTCCATTCCATCATTTTAAAACACAAACAGGTCTCAAATATCACCTAAGTTCACATTCGGCAATTCACCAATACACAAGCCGATTTTTCATAACATCCAAACTACCTATACGAACATTAAACTATCTCAAACATCACCCATTTGCAATTATTCATTAAAACATAAAGACAACAATCATCCCCTTCAAAAATCTTCCATAGCCGAATACTAAAGTCACTACACAATTCAAAATTTTGACATGGGCTAAGTAAGGGACTTAGTAACTAGCTTAATATATGTTATAATTTCAAAAACTAACATGAATTTCATACCTTAATCCAAGCTCAAAGTGACCGAATGCTATCTCCCATTTTCATCTTTAAGGTTCGGCTAAGCTAAGGAAGAAGATGAAATATACATTTTGTTTTTCTTTTTTTTTCTATTATCATTTCTTATTTTAATTAATTTTTATTTCATAAATTAAACCATTACCATTATAATATTAATATATAATACATATTTTGCTTATCATCATTATCATGGCCGGCCACTTCAACTAAAGTGGGAAATTTGACATGCAAATCCACTTATTTACACCATAAATTATTTGGCCATTACAAAAATAACCTATCATATTTTCAAAAATTTTCACATAAGTCCTATTTAATAATTTCACTCACAAATGACAATATTAAAGCATGAAATTTTCACACATGCACTTTCACATATAATAAGCACAGAATATAACATCTAATTATTTTTATGACTCGATTTTGTGGTCCCAAAACCACTTTCTGACTGGGGTCAAATTAGGGCTGTCACATAGATAGTCGTTTTGTAACACCCCAAACCCGGCCTAGAAGTTTGGCTCGAATCTGGCGTGTCACATTGAAGTGTTTTTCGAAAACCATGTTTCCATTAAAAACCCTTCTTAATAATTAAAAACTTATACCCTTTTTAAACCTTGTTAGAAAACCTCAGCTAAATAACATTCTTAACAACTTTGTAAAAATCTTGGTAGTAGCGAAAGCTTAATTTAAAAACAACTATGGATACGTGATGTTTTGAACAACAGTAGTTGCTTTGGAAAACCGTGTTCTAATACTAGTAATTATAAGAACAATAAATAAAATTCCAAATTTGAAATCCAGAAAATTACAATGGCTTTACTACAACCCACAAAAAACATTTAAAAGTAATAATCAAAACTATAAAATAAACAGTGCGTGTGGCTTCCTCTGAGCCCCTCGCAGCTCCAATCCGTCTAAGGCTGGAAATTACCTGAAAGGCTAATAAACGGGGTGAGTTTATGAAAACTCAGTGTGAAATCCCCTACTATAAAAAGGAACAGTTAGTCATATAAAAGAATTAAAAGTCTGGCCCCAGCCTTACTTACAGTTTTAGTATCAATTGGGCCTTAGCCCACTATAACAGACAGTACCAGATGGGCCTTAGCCCAATACAGAATAAGAAACATTATTAGAACTAGAATAAAAATGAGAATCAAAATCAGAATCAGGTGACAGAATCAGAATCAGAATTAGAATCAGAATCAGTATCAGGTAACAGAATCAAAATCAGAATGTGAATGCAACCCCAACCCAATCCAGCCGTATACACCCCCGTACCAACCTTACACCATGTGGGGAGACTACTCGACCCACCCAACCGCTACATACCACAGAAATTGCAGCGAGGCTGCCAGATATTGTGACGAAGTCACCAGATACAGATATTGCAGCTAGGCCACCAGAATAGATATATATATGTGGCGAAGCGACCAGATTGCAGCGAGGCTGCCAGATATTGTGACGAAGTCACCAGATACAGATATTGCGACTAGGCCACCAGAACAGATATATATATGTGGCGAAGCCACCAGATTACAGCACTAGAACAGATATATGTGGCGAGGCCACCAGATTACAGCGAGGCTGCCAGAACGCTTGTTCCATCAATATAACCCGTATCCCATGCAACAGATATACATGTCATGGCATAAAACATACAGAATCAGAATATCATTCCCATATTTGAATCAAACAGTCACAGTCAAGTCATTCATATCACCAACATATATTCACAATCAAATCCGTCAACCACACAGTCCAAGTTAGTCACTTGCCCACAATGGCAAAACAATCATTTAACACCCTAGGGGTAAAATGGTAATTTTATAAATCGAGGGTAAAACGGTAATTCTATAAATAGAGGGTAAAACAGTAATTTTATAAATTGAGGGTAAAATAGTAATTTTATAAATCTAGGATAAAATGATAATTTTGTAAATCGAGGGTAAAACGATAATTTTGTAAATCGAGGGTAAAACGATAATTTTATAAATCGAGGGTAAAACGGTAATTCTATAAATTGAGGGTAAAGCAGTAATTTTGTAAATCGAGGGTAAAATAGTAATTCTATAAATCGAGGGTACTTTGGTAATTTTACAAACTAGGGGTATTTTGGTAATTTTACAAACCAGGGGTATTTTGGTAATTTTATAAACCAAGGGTATTTTGGTAATTCTACCCTACAGGGGCATTTCAGTAATGCTAGCCTATAGATATGAGATTCACATAGTCCAGCCCAATATTTACTACACAATCAAACAACTTATCCAATTGGGCCCGTAGGCCCATTAGGCCTACACGGCCCCTTTCGGCCCATCACGGCCTGAAGTAGCCATCCTACAGCTAGAGTAGTAAGAAATACACACCTGATAGGAGACTAGAGTTAATCCGCGCTCCAAGCACTCTTAGCCGACGCCCAACCCAAATGAACACGTCATAAAGTGAAAGGGATCAGCCAAGAAAGGTACCTTTACTCTCCTCATGGTTCTCTCTATTTAAAGGCAGCTCTCCATCTACACTTATGTTAGCTTCCCGATGTAGGATCACTCCATCACCAGAGTTTAAAACCAACACCAACTCTTGCCATCCCAACATAGCAAAATAAATGCTCTTTGATTGCCATGAGTTTTGAACCCTGGACCTCCTTGCCAACTCTATAACGCCACCTTCCTACCTCTTATGTGGCGCTACTTTGCCACTAGACCACAGGGCTTTTTGTGGCACAATTTCCCCAACAATATTCTTAAGGCCTACCTACTACACCCAGGGTTTGATTCACCTTAAACCAAAATTTTTACTAGAGTCCAAATTTGAACCCAGGACTTCTCCAACACTTCTCAGCACACTTAACCACTAAAATAAGCCTTCATTAACGAAATTTACATGCACAACAAAATATTATAAGCTGCCTTCAACTGCGCCCATGCTCAAGGCCCAAAACTTCTAGGCCCAAATTCTGGGTGTTACATGTTTCAACAAAGTAGAACTAGCGCTATCTTTCCCCTAATAATGTTGATCAGAAAGAAGAGATTAAAAAGAATGATAGATACAATAGAAAGGAGAAGAATGAATAGAGACCACATCCAATAAAGTAGCACTTACCACTAAAATCGACAGAGAAGAACAACAAAAGGATCAGTTCTCAGAAGAGCAATGCCAGAGTACTATTCGGCTAATAAAGACTAGATTACACTGCAAAAAAGGGAGAAAGAAAAGAATGATTCGGTCACTACAGCCGAAACCGAAAGAGATAGAGAGATAAGAAGATGCAATCGGTTAGGGTAAAGTTGGTTGAAAGAAAGGGAGAAGAAGGGTAAAGAAGATACGGCTATGGAAAGGAGATTAGGAGAAGAAGAATGATGAAGAAATGAATGTTACCTAAACAAGGTATTCAACGGTGGAATAAGGTAAAAGTAAAAATAAAACGAAACAAACCCAAATAGCCACAACTTCGACCACTGCTCTAACACAAACAAAAGAGAGCAAAATGAACCAAAATGATTCAGCTATCGAAAAAGAGAATAAGCGCTAGTCAAATTCGGCACTAAGTGGCAACAACCAATTTTGGGCATAAGAAGAGTTCCATTTTTGACAAACAACTCCCTCTCCTTTACTCATTAATCCACTCAATGATTTTCTCCCCATAATCCTCCTTGAAACTGGCTACACACTCCCCACTCCCCGTCTAACTCTCTACCATCCAAGAGCATTAGAATCCTACTAGCAAACAACCTCCTACACGGCACCACAGCAAAAAGAGACATCCCTTGCATGCAAGAAAACTCGAACCCAAGTCCCTTACCATTAGTAACATACCACAATCCCTTGAACCTACAGACCCTTCATGACATACTTTCCCTCCAATTAATTAAGAACCCAAAACCTAGCAGCCAATGTTTTATTTAGTAAAAATAAAAATTTTGCCAAAGCCCAAGTTTGAACCCAGGACTTCTCACACTTCTCAGGTTGCCAAGTACCTTACCATTAGTAACACGCCACAATCCCTTGAACCGACAAACCCTTCATGACTTAATTTCCCTCTAATTAATTAAGAACCCAGTGCCTAGCAGCCAAGGTTTTGTTTAATAAAAACCAAAAAAAATTGCCAAAGCCCAGGTTTGATCTCAGGACTTCTCACACTTCTCAGGACCCTTAATAATCAAAGCAAGCAAGCCAAACATACAACACAACACACCATTTAATCACAAAAGTTTTGGGGCATTAAAATATGCACAAGCAGGGATTCGAACCTTAGACCCCTTGCATACTCCACACGCCACTTACCACTTGGCTAGCAGGCTTTTTATGTCATGCTTTTCTTACATTAATTTAAGAGTCTATTAGCTGGAGACCAAGGTTTATTCAAGTAGAAGAAAAATTTTTGCTCAAGCCAAGGCTTGAACCCACGTCTTCTCAGACCTTGCAGAGCACTAAACCACTAAGGTAGACATACATCCACATCACAAACACACAAAAATAATTTTAATGGGGGTTTTCGGGATTTGAGGCATTACAATTCTACCCTCCTTAAAGAAAATTTTGGCCTTGAAATTTACCTGGTCAGAATAGGTGAGGATATTGTTGTCACAGCACCTCCTCGGGTTCCCACGTAGCTTCCTCAGAATTGTGGTTTCACCAAAGAACTTTCAGTAATGGGATTGACTTCCTTCTCAAGACTTTCACCTCTCGATCCAAAATCTGAACTGGTTCCTCCTCGAATGTCAGATTTGGTCTAACTTCAATCTCCTCAACCAGTACCACATGCGTAGGATCAGAGTGGTAGCGTCTCAACATAGAGATGTGGAACACATCATGAATCTGTTCTAACTTTAGAGGTAACTCTAATTGGTAGGCAACTAGACCTACTCGTCTCAATATGCGGTAAGGCCAAATAAACCTTAGGCTCAACTTGCCCTTATGCCCAAATCACAATACCTTCTTCCATGGCGAGACCTTTAGAAAGAAAAAATCTCCCACAGAATACTCAATTTTCTTATGTTTCAGATCTACATATGACTTATGCCTGTCAGATGCTGCCTTCAGTCTATCTCAAATTAATTTGACTTTATCCTCAGTATCGGAAACCAACTCAGGGCCCATAACATGCCGCTTGCCTAACTCCGTCCAACACAAAAGAGTGCGACACCTACGACCATAAAGTGCTTTGTAAGGTGCCATCTGTATGCTAGACTGATAGCTATTATTGTAAGAAAACTCTGCTAGAGGCAAGTAACTCTCCCAACTGCCTCGAAAGTCCATCACATAACTCCTTAACATGTCCTCCAGTATCTAAATCACCCTCGCTAACTGACCATCTGTCTAAGGATGGAACGCAGTACTGAAGTCCAACCGAGTACCCAGAGCTTCATGTAACTGGTACCCCATGAAGTCTCACTATCTTAGATACATGCAACTTAGCCAGTTTTTGTAACGAATAATCTGTGCGAGCCGGTATTGAATGGGCAGTTTTGGTCAACCGATCCACGATGACCCACACTGAATCTTTCTTAGAAGGCGTTAGGGGTAGCCCACTTACAAAATCCATAGTTACTCTTTCCCACATCCACAGCAGAATCTTAACTGGCTGAAGCAACCTAGAAGGCAACTGATGTTCTGCTTTAACCTATTGGCAAGTCAGACATTTCCCTACAAAGTCGGTAACCTCACGCTTAAGGCCTGGCCACCAATATATCTCACAAAGATCTCTGTACCTTTATTTCCACCTGGGTACATAGTATAGCAGCTACTATACGCCTCTCGCAGTATAGCCTGCCTCAAATCAGTATGCTTAGGTACACAAATTCTGCCTCGAAAACAGAGTAACCCTTCATTGTTTAGCCCAAAATCCACAGTATTACCATTTTCAATCTGACAGAATTGAAGACCTAATGACTCATCTTCCAACTGTTTATTCTTAATCTGCTCAATCCACCTGGTTTAACATGGAGATCCACCAACAAGCTACCATCACCAAATAAGCTAAGACGAGCAAACATTGCTCTCAGATCGGTCATGGCCCTGTGGCTCAGCGTATTGGCCACCACATTGGCCTTACCAGGGTGGTATTCAATCGAACAGTCATAATCCTTAAGCAACGCTCAATCCATCTACGCTGCCTAAGATTTAACTCCTTTTGAGTGAGGAGGTACTTGAGGCTTTTGTGATCCGTGTAAATGATACACTTTTCACCAAACAAGTAATGCCTCTAAATTTTTAATGTGAATACCACTGCGGGCAACTCCAAGTCATGCGTCGGATAATTCATCTCATGCATTTTAAGTTGGCGAGATGCATAAACGACCACCTTATCCTCTTGCATCAATAGACAACCCAAACCAACGTGTGATGCATTGCTGTAGATAGTAAATTCTTTCCTAGACTATGACTGAATCAAGACAGGGCCTCAGTTAGAAATTTCATGAGCTTCTCAAAGCTCCTTGGCTGTGCATCAATCCAGTTAAATGGCACACCCTTACGTAGTAGCTTAGTTAAGGGTGGACAATCAGTGAGAACCCTTCTACAAATCTTCGATAGTACCCAGCCAGTCCCAGAAAACTATGAATTTATGATACAGTCTTAGGCTACTTCCAATCTAAAACAACCTTAATTTTTTGAGGATCAACCCTAATTCCCTCAGTAGAAACAACATGACCAAGTTTTGCAGAACTACCCGGAGATGTTCATCATGTTCATCTTCAGTCCTAGTATACACCAGAATGCCGTCAATAAATACTACAACAAACCGATCCAGATAGGGTTGAAACACTCTGTTCATCAGATCCATAAAAGTTGCTGATGCATTTGTCAGTCCAAAAGGCATTACCAGGAGCTCGTAGTGACCGTAACGAGTCCTAAATGTCGTCTTGTACACATCGGCCTCTTTAACTCCCAATTGCTGATACCTCGACCGGAGATCTATTTTAGAGAAAACTGATGCTCCTCATAGTTGGTCGAATAGATCATCAATCTTTGATAGAGGGTATTTGTTCATAATGGTCAACTTATTCAATTGTCTTTAGTCGATACACATACGCATGGATCCATCCTTCTTTTTCACAAACAAGGCTGGTGCTCCCCAAGGAGACATACTAGGTCGGATAAACCCATAGTCTAGTAATTCTTGAATCTGGGCCTTAAGCTCCACCAGTTCCTTCGGAGCCATTCTGTAAGGGGCGATGGATACAGGAGCTACCCCAAGAATGACCTTAATCCCAAACTCCATATCACATTCTGGAGGTAACACTGGTAGCTCTTCAGGAAGACATCCAAAAAATCTTTAACTGTCCTGATATACTTTACCGAAGAGTCTCCAACATCAGAAACACTGACGTAGGCCAAGAACGCCTCACAATCCTTGCGAACCAATTTCTCGGCCCTTAGTGTAGAAATTACATTACTCATATAGTTCTATTGTTCCCCAATTACCACTACCTCCTCGTTTGCCTTAGTTCTCAATGCTACTCATTTAGTGGCACAATCCAAGCTTACTCGGTGTTTAACTAACCAATCCATGCCCAGTATCAAGTCGAATTCTCCGAAAGGCAGCTCCATAAGATTGGCCAGAAAGATAACTCCTTGTATCGCCAAAGGAAAATCTCTAAACATCTTATTTACCCGTATAGACTACCCCAACAGACTTAGTACAATAATGTCACTCGTAGTGTTTTCAACCATAATACCCAATACCTCAGACCCAGAACATGCTACATATGAATGTGTAGACCAAACATCAGTCAATAAAATATAAGGTACATTATAGATAAAGAATGTACATGTAATAACATCTGGGGCGTCTCCGTCCTCTGGCGACGTGCAACATAAACTAGTGTCAGCTGCCTCGCCACAGTATGACCAACACCTCTGCCCGATGCTCCACGACCACGATCCATACCATTTCCACCCCTAGCCTAACCTCAGCCTCTCGGTGGCTACTGAGCATCCCACTGTATATTACCCATACTAGTATCTTGCATCTGCTCGAGCCTCCATGGACATTTCTTGACACGGTGTGTAACAGTCTGATTTTGACCCTAGTCGGAATATGGTTTCAAGACCACAAATCTGAGTCTAAAAAATATTTTAGTATTATTTTCTGTCCCTATGATATGTGAATTTACACTGTGAAATTTCTGTGATTTAATTTGTCTGTTTCTGTTCTTAATTATGAAAAAGGATTAAATCGCGTAAAGTGTAAAAGTTAAGTGCTAGATGCTAAAGCACCTATTTGGCTTGGCTTTTAAAATAAAAGTCCTTGCATGTAAAATTTACCATTTTTTTAATGGTGGACAAAAATGGTCATGTAGTTGGTGAATTTAATGTTTTATCATTAAGGGCTAAATGGCAAAAGGTAAATATAATGCTTATTATAATAAAATATAAACAAAAAGGTGGCTTATTATCATGCATATTAGCCGAAAATAAGCCAAATAAAGAAGGTTTTGAAGCTTTTGTAGATTTGGCACTTTGGTAGCTAAATTGAGGTATGAAATTTGTTTGATTTTTGATAATTTCTACGTTTCTGTGATTGTTGCTTCGTGTTCTTCAAACCCCATGTCTGAATTTATATTTCTGTTAAAGATTTCATGAAATTCCATTGTTGATTTCATGAGCTTTGTGATGTTTTTGAATGAATTATTAAGGCTTGGTAGATGGTTCATAAGTTGACTCGTTTTATCTGAAATCAATTCGAGGTAAGTCAAATTACAATTATGTGTTAATTGAAATAAATTCTGCACATATAAGCTGTAATCTATATTGGATGGCCTTGAGTGTCTGATGAATATCTTTGGAGTAAAGTATGATATTATGTTAATATCTGAAAAGCTCTGTATGTTTCTAAGAAAAGTTGACATCTGTCTGAGACATCGTGTAAGACCGTGTCTGGGACACAGGCCTTGATTGAGATTTACAAATAAGACCATGTCTGGGACATCGACATCGTATCTGATTTCATGTAAGACCCTGTCAAGGACAGAGGCATTGATATTAGATTACATGTAAGACCAGGTCTGGGACGTCGACATTGTACTTGTTTATGAACATCTATATTATTTTTGACCCGTCTGATGATAGCGTACGAAATTTGAGATTGAGTATATGAAATGTATAACCTATGCAAGTACGTTTGTATCGTACTAAATTTCTGAATATGAAAAAATTTGTCTCTGTGAAATATGTATGGAAATGAAGCATGAGATATATGCAAACAAAGCAGCACGATTAAGTTTATGAATTCTTCTATGAAATGGTTATGAATCTATATGGGTGAATTGTATTTATATGCTTTAGTAGTTAGACCAATTGTATTTGGCTAACTAAGCTCTTTGTAGCTTACTCTGTGCGTTTATCGGCTATTTTACAGTTATCGTAGCTACTGAATGCTTGGGGATAGTCAAGGATTGTCACCACACTATCGATCTCATTTTGGTACTTTTGAAAGTGTACATATTTTAAAGTATGGCATGTATAGGCTAGAAGGTTTATGTATTAAGTTTTGAATTGTAAATATTGGTTATGCAATGAAATTTGGTTATCAAATGGTATGTTTGTGTTAAGTTTTGGTATGGTTTGAATGAGTTGTTGAATGATGATGAAATAGTTTTAATGAAGCATGTTTTGAGCATGAATTGGCTGAATATTTTGTATGAATGTTGTTTAATTTGGCTTGTAGGAATGACCCATAAAGGGGTGGCAAATTGGCTTAAACCAAGCCTGCATTGTGCCACACGGCCATAGGACACGGGAGTGTTTGTTGGCCATGGGCTTAAGTCAGTAGCTTGTAACACTCCTAACCTATATCCGTTGCCGGAATAAGGTTATGAGGTATTACTTGACTAAGCAAAACTTCTATAAGGTCAAAGATACTTACCAGACATAAATTATCAACAATGCAAACATGTCTCATTGATTTTCCATAAGAGCTCTTATAAATTTCTAAAATGACTCACTATCAAAACATAACCGAATATCTAATAACAAATTAACTACTATCAAGTTATAACTAAAACATTTCACCACATTAGTTCAATTATAAGGCTTCTCTGAACAAAATGAGCAAGCCATCTTCGCATGGTTATAATGTATACAAAGTCGAAATATCATTCTACCTATAGTCTATCCTATACATGCCTTAAACCATGATGATATACAATCTTCTCAACTCACATAATGACTAGATAGTGCGATGATATCTCTGGCCCTTCCAACTCGAGCTAAAGTATATACCTATAAGAAATGGAAAAGAGAACACGGAATAAGCTTCAATGCTTAGTAAGTTTTAAGCAATGCAAACAATTAATTTACTTATAGATCGATTATTCAAATTTTCAAGAAATCATTCCTAGATAATTGCCATTTTGGCCAAGTATCCATGAACATAATGCATATTTAGCAAATTCACCTCACTTGAATCTGAACTCAATTAAAACCAAATATTGAAATTTCAAATAAGATCATAAGTGTAACACCCCGAACCCGAAACCGACACCGGAGTCGAACACGAGGTGTTAACTGACTTTAACCCCTTACAAAATTTATTTTTCAGACACTGCCCAATCTGTGTACTAGTCGTTTTAAAAATCATATCTTGAGTTTCGTAACTCAAAAATCAGTTTCGTAATTTTTCCCAGAAACTAGACTCATTTTCCCATCTATGTATTTTTTTCTAGAATTTTTGGTCGGGCCAATTAGTACAGTTTATTAGTCAAAGTCTCCCAAGTTGCAGGGGTCGACTACACTGACCTTTGCCCATTACGACTTGGATATCTCCCTACACGGGGCTTCAATACTGATGCCGTTTGTTTATATGAAAACTAGACTCAGAGAGGAATCTGCACATATATGGTACGACCCCTAATTATCTCTGGTTAATTTGTAATGAATTTCCAAAGTCGGAGCAGGGAATCCAGAAACCGTTCTGGCCCTGTCCCACAATAATCTGATTATCTCTTAATATACTGCCCATATGATCTTTTCGTTACTTCCTCATGAAAGCAGACTCATCGAGCTTCGATTACATAATTTATTCATCAATTAATTCCACTCCTACTATTTTTAGTGATTTTTCAATCTCATGACACTGCTGCTGCCAGCATCTGTTACGAAAGTAACTAGGTCCATCTCATGCCTACCCTTGATCCAACTCAATCGAACATTCGTGCCATTTTCGCATGGCTTAAAGTTTACATGCCAAAATTCAAACACAACGTAATAGCTTATACATGCCAAAATGTTCTTCTAAGCCAACTAAGAAGAAAATACCAAAACTTGCTATCCGGTGTGATGACTTCGATGACGGCCTGACCCCGCAAAAATAGATGAGTCCAAGCAACCTATAATGGGTGACAAGGAAACACCGAGTGAGTTTATAACTCAGTAAGTCAAAAGCAATGCACTACCATCCATCAATAACATTATCACAAGAGGAAACAAAATGGAACGAGACAATTTACTCCATCCATACCGAACCATACCATAGTTCCTCCAACCTATCGATTCAATTTCATACCAATTTATGCATTCACAATCCACATACTCATCAATAGGATATTCGAGGCATTTTCATAAATCATTTTATTTTCGTTACAAACATACAACTAAACGGTCTTTCACCCATTCTACGATAAATTTTATGTACGTGACTTCAAGTATATTTGTCACATAGGTTCAACTTACCGAGCTCAACACCAAGTATAAGCATAGCACCTATTAGCCATGTACTCAAGACACTTACCCGATCCGCTGTCCGCGATCGACTCAATAGTGTCGCACACATAGTGTCCATAATGATTCACGAATGTATATTGAGCCCGCACACTCAGTGCTATATAATCAACTCGCACACTTAGTGCTACGTAATCAAATCGCACACTTAGTGCTACATAGTCAAACTCGCACACTTAGTGCCGCATGGTCAATTCGCACACTTAGTGCATCATATTCATTTCGCACACTTAGTGCAACATAGTCATATCGCACACTTAGTGCTATACAATTTAATCCCGCGCACTTAGCGCCAATCTCATGGTCATAAATGGTTATCCCGCACGTTTAGTGCCGAGATCAACAACTCAGTACATCTTACCTCTTTTCTTTTCATTCAACAATTTCATCATCATATACGTACATGCATATATATATATGTATATTTATTCATTCCATTCAGCATCAATACATAAACATTATGACCATTTGAAATAACACCAACTACATGCTTAATGACTTACCTCGTGTTGGGTAAGACGGTTCCAACTCGGCTACTCGATAACCTTTTCTTTGCCTTTGCTCGATTCACCTCCTTTAACTCCTTGAGCTAAATCAATAATTTAACTAGTTTAACCACCTTGCTAAATATTTACAATCCAATTTCACATGTATATGTATGTTAGTAAATTCGGCTAATAACCTCATGCAACTACCAAAGCCGAATCAACTAAATATACTTATGAATATATATATATCATCATCGAAATCACCTAAGCTTAGACATCAATTTTTAATTCCAAGCAAGTTGCCGAATGCAACCTTACTAAATTTTCATGGATTCAAGTCATGGATTCAATATACCATTACCATGGAATCAACAACCAAAAATTCATAGACAATTTAGGAAAATCACATTACAAATCTCAAATTCAAACAAAGACCATGGCCGAAATGCACATATGACCACCTAGCAAAAATATTGAACCTTTGGTTGCCTAATTAGCTTAACATCCATCAAATTTTAAATCAAGAAACTCACCTCATCTATAATCAACCCTCAATACCCTAAAGCATCAAAAACGACATCAAAGAAATACAACCATCCATGGCCGAATGTCATAGCCGAATTGTTTTAACCATGAGTAACATAACAAGCATAGATCGTGTTTATGGATATACCATGGCCGATTCAAGCTAATCACCTCCAAAATCATCAACCATTTTCAATGCATATAACATACATAAACATGAATAAGTTTCATATAATCTCTTAACACATTAATTTCTTTCATCAACAACCTTTTGTTTCTTTATCCATCAAAACTTAAAGGTAAGAAAAAATCAAGTTCTTCTCACACATACCATAACCGAAAGCTCCATCCAACACTCTAAATTCGAAATTTTAGTATGGCTAGGTAAGAAAAACGTGATGATTAACCCAAACAACTATTATTTCAAAAGAAAAATTAACAAAATTTACTAACCTCCTCTTCATTCAAAAGGCCGAATGCCTTTGCTTCACTTTCTTCTCTTTTTTCTTTCTTTAGGTACGGCTATTGTGGTAAGGAAAAGGATGAACACTCCTTCTTCCTCCCTTATTTTATTCATCTTTTTTTTCTTTTTAATTCACTTCTTTTATTTTCTAATCTACTTACCAATATTAAATAATAAACAACATAAACTTGGAGGAATGGAACCATGCTTGGCCGGCCACCTATCAAGAATTGGGCACCTTGACATGCAAACCCAAACTTTCTCACCTTGTTATTATTTAATCCTTTCAATTTATCTATCATCTTTTCTAAATTTCTCAACTAAGTCCTTTCATGAAAATCCACATTCCTAAGGCTAATTTTAGACCTTTATTACTTCCACACATACACTACCACATTTAATATATGCAATTAAAATTAAAATAAATTTTCTTGTAACTCGGTTTTGTGGTCCCGAAACCACTTCCCGACTAGGGTCAATTTTGGGCTGTTTCAATAAGAACTCGAAAAGCATCTCATTAACAAGTTTTAACCATGTTTGCAACAAAATCACAAATTCACTACTAGTTGTCTTCCTGAGCAACAGTCACTAAATTATTTATAACTGGAGCTAAGAAACGCCAAATCAAGTGCCGTTAATTTTCCCTAAAAATAGACTCATATATCTTCCATCCATCACATTTTCAGAATTTTTGGTTTGACCAATCAATACCAGGTTTTATTGAAGTTTCCCCTGTTTCACTGTTTGACTAATCTGACCACTCTTCACTACGAATCAAATTTCTCATTATAAAGAATTCAAAATATGTTATCGTTTATTTCATTTGAAACTAGACTCATTAGGGAGTCTAATAATATAAATTTTATCTTATAACAATTTTTGTACCATTTATAATGATTTTCTGAAAACAGAACAGGGGACCTCGAAGTCATTTGGACTCTATTCCACGCCACTTCAAATATCTCATTATTGGCAACTCTTTTGCTTACACGGTTTCTTTTATAAAAACTAGACTCATTAAGATTTCATGACATAATTTATTCAGCCTCTAACTCAACTTTCAGAATTTATGGTGATTTTCCGAAATCACGTTACTGCTGTTGTCCCAAGCAGATTTATTACCCATTCTTTGGATTCATATTATTTAACATGTATATCACCAAATCAATCTCATATAACCTTTCACCGTAACCGAATACACACATACACATATGAGATTTTCACATATACTTCTCATTTCGCATTCATGATTCAATTCCGATCAATCTAACATATAAAAGTATATAATACATACCTGACCGACTTAATGTATTGAACATATTCAATGGTAGTTTACTACAAACATTCAAAATCATAATCTTACTCCAATCATCGGCATTAAGTCTGTTAGATTTAAAACCAAAATCAAATCACCACCACAAAGCATGCAGGACTTTAAGCCCAGATATAATACCAGCACGAATGCCTTCGGGACTTAGCTCGGATATAACGCCAGCACGAATGCCTTCGGGACTTAGCTCGGATATAGCACCAGCACGAATGCCTTCAGGACTTAGCTCGGATATAATACCAGCACGAATGCCTTCGGGACTTAGCTCGGATATTTTTCCAGCACTTAGCCTGCGGACTTTAAGTCCGGATATATTTCCAGCATAAAGCCTGCGGACTTCAAGTCCGGATATTTTTCCAATACCATGCATACTTAGTTATATATTTAACACATCTCAATCAACCTATCACTTAGAAATCATTTAATACATTCGGATATAAGTTCAATAGGCACATCATCATTAACATTTCAACTAAAAAATTATACCTAATATCACACAATCATTTTGCCATTCAAGCTTAAACTCAAAGTTACCATCGACCTCAAAGTCATATACACGCATTGTTTATTAAACAACTTTGTACAAGTGCTAACTGAATTTCAATTCACCTATTATACTCTTATAAACCAGCATCAATTATATATTAAAGGAAACTACTCAAAACTTACCTCGGATATTTTGAACAGTTGCGGATAGGCTACTCGACTGCTTTTTCCTTTCCCTTATCTAATTTAGACCCTCTTTACTCTTGAGCTTAATTAAAACAAATAGACTATAATCCAATCTCCTCCTTTAATAACCAAAACCGAATGCTCAAATCATCACCAAATTTCAAAATTTTGACAGCTATGTATGAAACTATCTAATTAACTAAAATCAAGCTTAAAATTTCAAAAACTAACATAATTTACTAACCTTCCCCAAGCTTAAAGTGACCGAAAATCTTGTCCCTTTTTCTTTCTTCAATTCGGCCAAGAAGAACCAAAAAAATATGAAACTTTGTTTTCATCACCTCTTTTTCTATTATTTTTTTTATATACATTAAGACTATAAAATATAAAGCCACTTCACTAATAAACAATACATATATTCTAAATAAAACCACATCATGGTCGGCCATTACACATCAAAATAGATATTTGAGATGCAAGTCCATCTTTTTGTATTTATGCATTAATAGGCCACTTTAAAATTAACCTAACATATTTCACAATTGTCTCACCTAAGTCCTATTTAATAAATTTCACATACAAATGACAAAATTAAAGCATGAAACTTTCACACTTGCATGTACACATACTATAAGCATAGAATATAACAGTTAATTATTTTTTTATGACTTGGTTTTGTGGTCCCGAAACCACTTTCTGACTAGGGTCAAATTAGGGCTATTACAACTCTCCCCCCTTAGGGATTTTCGTCCCCGAAAATCTTATCAACAAAAATATTTTCCATTCTAAAAACATTTTCAAAAATTTCGGAATCACAAATTTCCATTCATCACATGTATCTCCTTTTACCAACAATCTTTAAACTTTAATTCACACTGACAGATCACATCGGCAGACTATATTATGAATATCTCAACAACTTTGTCGATCGGAATTTTGTACATACTAAACTGAAGACACAGATTCTTCCTTGTTAAAAGATCGATCATGACCCAATGACATTTCTTTTTCAGAAGACAAATAAAATTTTTATTCAGTTTGGATATCAATTCTGTCTCATAACCACTTCTAATACATCACTGATTGCTTTTATTCCATATACACAAAATTTCAACTCTGACAAATAGCAACTTGTCATCTGAATATAGTTCTGAAATACGCTACAATACACAGTCACTTATACACCTGATCCATATATCTGTATTATTTATTTTAACTCAGATAAACAAAATTTCACAGTCGGAGCTCATATAAAAATCCTTTAACCCATCTGAATACTTATTCCATACAAGAACAATAATAACATTAACAGAAATTTCATATGTCCAGACATCCATAATCGAATAACTGTTACTCTGAACTCATTTTGAACTATCACATCTCAATATACTTTTATAATTCTCAATTTCACTAGAAGAATAGACCTTGCTTAACATTCAATACTTTTATTAAACATCGGAGTCAGATAACATTCTCACTTTATAGCATTTTCATCAGAAAAAGGAACAATCACACATGTGTCTCTGAGAATAAGAAATATACAGAATATTCAAAAGAAATCATCGAAATTCACTTGACTGTAATTATCCAATTCAGACACTCTTACCATTCATTCGTCATTTCGAATTCCCTTCTATTTCATTCACTAATGAAAACCACTCAGGAAGAATTCTCAACAGATACATACCTAGACATCATATCTGATTGAATTAAATTACCAGACCAACTTTCTTTTACTAATGACAATATTCAATCTGAAGAACCTTCGGGACATTGTACAAGTCCTTCCAGCCTTAATTCATTGCCAAATCATTCTGAACTTTACTTACTTTATCATTATCTCACTATTTAACTCTTTAACCTTTCTTTGCAAACTCGTTCTATTTCGTTCCATTGAAACCTTATAATCATATCACCGGTAAGGGGGTGAGGTCGTTAAGCCTCGAAAGGGAGTTTCATATTCGAATACACAGATAAACTCATCACTCATCATCATAGTATTACACACTTGGATTCAAACACTTCATTCAAACATTTCAATTTTTTTTTCAATCTTGTTGCAAACACATTTTCACATATCTCAGTTTCACATGCAACTTTATTTCATGTGAGTATTAACAAAACATAAGTGAAATTATCACGATTCAAACTTTCATTTCTATTACTCAAATTCCTAAGTAATTTCTTATCAAATTTCCATATTTAGTCTTGATCATTTGTCAATATTTATCCCATTGAAAAAAGTCTTACGGTTTTGAGTACGTCGCTTACTTGATGCCATAGTCCAACTATGGTCTTATACTAACTTTGCTCTGCCCATGTTGATGCCTATTTCCGATAGGTCTTACACTAGCTTATCTGTCTCATGTATTGCCATGGTCTAACCATGTTCTTTTTCGTCAATTCATTATTGAACGATAGTACTCATTCCCTGCGTTCTACCCAATTTGATCTTTCATTACCATTTACTTTATACAATCTCATATATATCTTTACACTAATGCACACATATCATAAAATTCTTTTCATACCTTTTCTATTCCATCATATCACATATATATTACAATCAATTCAATATCATTTTCAGATCAATTAATAATAACTCGGTTGGAACACATCATTACCTGAGCAAAACAATTTATAAGAGCCGAGAGACCTCACACTATCACACTTTACTTACGGCATGTATAGTTAGACTCTTACACTTGCTATGTTAGTCTGAGAACCGACTAAACCATAGCTCTGATACCACTAAATGTAACACTCCTAACCTATATCCGTTGCCGGAATAAGGTTATGAGGTATTACTTGACTAAACAAAACTTCTATAAGGTCAAAGATACTTACCAGACATAAATTATCAACAATGCAAACATGTCTCATTGATTTTCCATAAGAGCTCTTATAAATTTCTAAAATGACCTACTATCAAAAAATAACTGAATATCTAATAACAAATTAACTACTATCAAGTTATAACTAAAACATTTCACCACATTAGTTCAATTATAACGCTTCTCTAAACAAAATGAGCAAGCCATCTTCGCATGGCTATAATGTATACAAAGTCGAAATATCATTCTACCTATAGTCTATCCTATACATGCCTTAAACCATGATGATATACAATCTTCTCAACTCACATAATGACTAGATAGTGTGATGATATCTCCAGCCCTTCCAACTCGAGCTAAAGTATATACCTATAAGAAATGGAAAAGAGAACACGGAATAAGCTTCAATGCTTAGTAAGTTTTAAGCAATGCAAACAATTAATTTACTTATAGATCGATTATTCAAATTTTCAAGAAATCATTCCTAGATAATTGCCATTTTGGCCAAGTATCCATGAACATAATGCATATTTAGCAAATTCACCTCACTTGAATCTAAACTCAATTAAAACCAAATATTGAAATTTCAAATAAGATCATAAGAACTCGAAAAGCATCTCATTAACAAGTTTTAACCATGTTTGCAACAAAATCACAAATTCACTACAAGTTGTCTTCCTGAGCAATAGTCACTAAATTATTTATAACTGGAGCTAAGAAACGCCAAATCAAGTGCCGTTAATTTTCCCTGAAAATAGACTCATACATCTTCCATCCATCAAATTTTCAAAATTTTTGGCATGACCAATCAATACCAGGTTTTTATTGAAGTTTCCCCTGTTTCACTGTTTGACTAATCTGACCACTTTTCACTACGAATCAAATTTCTCATTATAAAGAATTCGAAATATGTTATCGTTTATTTCATTTGAAACTAGACTCATTAGGGAGTCATAAATTTTATCTTATAACCATTTTTGTACCATTTATAATGATTTTCTGAAAACAGAACAGGGGACCTTGAAGTCATTTTGACTCTGTTCCACGCCACTTCAAATATCTCATTATTGGTAACTCTTTTGCTTACACGGTTTCTTTTATAAAAACTAGACTCATTAAGATTTCATGACATAATTTATTCAGCCTCTAACTCAACTTCCACAATTTATGGGGATTTTTCGAAATCACGTTACTGCTGCTGTCCCAAGCAGATTTATTACCCATTCTTTGGATTCATATTATTTAACATGTATATCACCAAATCAATCTCATATAACCTTTCACCGTAACCGAATACACACATACACATATGAGATTTTCACATATACTTCTCATTTCGCATTCATGATTCAATTCCGATCAATCTAACATATAAAAGTATATAATACATACCTGACCGACTTAATGTATTGAACATATTCAATGGTAGTTTACTACAAACATTCAAAATCATAATCTTACTCCAATCATCGGCATTAAGTCTGTTAGATTTAAAACCAAAATCAAATCACCACCACAAAGCATGCAGGACTTTAAGCCCGGATATAATACCAGCACGAATGCCTTCGGGACTTAGCCCGGATATAACGCCAGCACGAATGCCTTCGAGACTTAGCCTGGATGTAGCACCAGCACGAATGCCTTCAGGACTTAGCCCGGATATAATACCAGCACGAATGCCTTCGGGACTTAGCCCGAATATTTTTCCAGCACTTAGCCTGCTGACTTTAAGTCCGGATATATTTCCAGCATAAAGCCTGCGGACTTCAAGTCCGGATATTTTTCCAATACCATGCATACTTAGTTATATATTTAACACATCTCAATCAACCTATCACTTAGTAATCATTTAAAACATTCGGATATAAGTTCAATAGGCACATCATCATTAACATTTCAACTAAAAAATTATACCTAATATCACACAATCATTTTGCCATTCAAGCTTAAACTCAAAGTTACCATCGACCTCAAAGTCATATACACGCATTGTTTATTAAACAACTTTGTACAAGTGCTAACTGAATTTCAATTCACCTATTATACTCTTATAAACCAGCATCAATTATATATTAAAGGAAACTACTCAAAACTTACCTCGGATATTTTGAACAGTTGCGGATAGGCTACTCGACTGCTTTTTCCTTTCCCTTATCTAATTTAGACCCTCTTTTCTCTTGAGCTTAATTAAAAAAATAGATTTATTTAATGACTTATTCAACTTTACTAAATACAAATATCAATTTTTTTCAAAACAATATTCAAACATTATATCCAATGAACCACAACTATCGAGTATTTAACTTATAATCGGACATATGATATTACCCGTATGTCATAAGTTGATTACCGAACCTATTACTTCAATTCATGTACATATCAAATGGAGTAATCCTTACTTGAACTATTAGTCAACCTTATCAAATGGACAAATATACTTAAGATACCTTATATATATATATGTGTGCATATATACCATGTTACCGAAAATTATTTTTCTAGCTTAGTTGCCGAACCAATATACAAAACCCATATGCTAAACAACTCGTCAATGTTACCTATATATATATCAAATTCATTCCTCATCCATTCGACCAGCTAAGTTAATATCACGACACACTATCATATAATCCTTACGGCCACAAAGCATGCTCATTATTTATTATTTCCAAACCAATTTATAAGATAATTTATACAATCAAAACAAGTCTATAATAAACCACAACCTAATCATATCCACCAATCACATTTACTTTACTTAAACCGAATAAGCAAGCACATTTAGTCCTTGGCCGAATATCACTAAACACAAGTCAACAATAGTCTTAATATTTATCCCCCTATATATATCATTTGCAAAAGAAAAGAAAAAAAAATGGATTAATCATACATATATACTACAAAATCCGAATACAAAAATTTAACCTATGCATAACATTACTTACATTCCAATACTCAAATTATTCAAAATCAAACTCTTACAATTTATGCACAAAGCCGAATCCCTAATATGAACAAACCTCAAATTCATTCATTTCAAACATCCACACGGTATTTGTTCAAGTCATTAAGTAAATTTATGTTCGGCTATAGTACTCATGAGTATTAAAAATTTATAACTTAACAAACTCCAACCTTCCTCTTCTACAATTCTTCATAAAACATAAAGACTATAATCCAATCTCCTCCTTTAATAACCAAAATCGAATGCTCAAATCATCACCAAATTTCAAATTTTTGACATGGGCTATGTATGAAACTATCTAATTAACTAAAATCAAGCTTAAATTTTCAAAAACTAACATAATTTACTAACCTTCCCCAAGCTTAAAGTAACCGAAAATCTTGTCCCTTTTTCTTTCTTCAATTCGGCCAAGAAGAACCAAAAAAATATGAAGCTTTGTTTTCATCACCTCTTTTTCTATTATTTTTTTTATATACATTAAGACTATAAAATATAAAGCCACTTCACTAATAAACAATACATATATTCTAAATAAAACCACATCATGGCCGGCCATTACACAACAAAATAGATATTTGACATGCAAGTCCATCTTTTTGTATTTATACATTAATAGGCCACTTTAAAATTAACCTAACATATTTCACAATTGTCTCACCTAAGTCCTATTTAATAAATTTCACATACAAATGACAAAATTAAAGCATGAAACTTTCACACTTGCATGTACACATACTATAAGCAGAGAATATAATAGTTAATTATTTTTTTATGACTTGGTTTTGTGGTCCCGAAATCACTTTCTGACTAGGGTCAAATTAGGGATATTACATAGCTAGCTAAGAATCACATGATCGTGGCACACGAGCGTGTCTGTTGCCCGTGGGAATAAGTCAGTATATAAGCTCTATTTTGGCACGATTTGTGTACATGGGCGTGTCTGATGCTCATGTGGGGCACACGGCCTGGTCACACGGACGTGTGACCTCTATAGAATTGAAAATTTTTAAAAGTTCTAAACTTTATGAATGTGTTCAATTTAGTCCCGAGTGTCTCTTAAAAGTAAATTTTAGGTCTCGTAGACCATCTTAGTAGATGATTGCTTATGAAATGATGTTATATGATATTTGTGATTCTGAATTGGTTTGTAATGTTCAGTCTGTATGGTAATGCCTCATAACCCTAATCTAATGTCGGTTATGGGTTAGGGGTGTTATATTTTATTGGTACCAGAGCTATGGTTTAGTCGGTTTTAGGACTACCGTAGCGTATATGAGTCAAGCTATACATGCCATATATCTGCATCTGTGATAGTGTGATGACTCCTGACGTTGAAATGTGCTTTTATATAGCAAATGGATCTCGATAGAGCTGTAGCTGACGATGTTGAAAGTAATGCGCCTGCTCTCACGCAAGGGGCAGTGCAAGCTGATTCTACACTGGCTACGAGTAACCGTGATGGTGAGGCTAAGCAAGCCTTCTATTAGATGATGAATGAATGGTTCACCCAATACATTAGAACCAATCTGACTGTACAACAATCTCCATCCCCGGTTAATCCTTCTCAAACTCCTTATATGCCACGAGTGAATCTAGTACAGTTGAGTAGACCACCGATTGATAAAATTAAAAAGTATGGGGCTGAAGAGTTCCAAGCTACAACGAATGATGATGCTGAAATAGCCAAATTCTGGTTAGAAAATACAATACAAGTGTTTGATGAAATGTCTCTGAGTCTGGAGGAATGTGTTAAATGTGCCATTTCACTTCTGAGAGATACGATGTATCATTGGAAAACTTTAATATCTGTAGTATTGAGTGAATGGGTTACTTCAGAATTCTTTCAATCTGAATTTCGGAAGAAATATATCAGTCAGAGATTCATTGATCAGAAACGTAAAAAGTTTCTCGAGCTTAAACAAGGCTGTATGCCTGTTACTAAATACGAACATGAATTTGTGAGATTGAGCCAGTATGCTAGGGAATGTGTACCGAATGAAGAAATAATGTGCAAAAGGTTTGATGATGGACTAAACGAAGATATCCGTCAGTTAGTTGGGATTTTGGAAATTAAAGAAATGGTAGTGCTCGTTGAGCGAGCATGTAAAGCTGAAAGATTAAGTAAAGAGAAAAGAAAAGCTGGTTCTGAGGCGAAAGATTCTAGAAAGAGAACTTCGAGTAGATCTTTTCAATCTATGTTAAAGAAATTCTGAGATGATCAAAGCAGTCCAAATGCTAATGTGGGACATTCAAACTGAGATCGAGCTAGATTGCATTCAAACTTCAGAGTCCCTGCTACTTCCATTGCAAGTGTCGGGAGTGTTCAATCTAAGAGACCTGAATGTAAACACTGCAGTAAAAGACATCCTGGAAATTGTAGATTGAATGGCCGAGCTTGTTTTTTATATGGATTTTTGGACCATTTTGTAAAAGATTGTTCTGAACCTGCTGAGCAAGAGAATGTACAGAATCTGAGACCGAGCAACACCTCAGCTAGAGGTAGACCTTCCAAAAATGAAAGAAATGCAAGTAGTGGTCAAAGAACTACTGGAGATACTATTGTTAGATCTGAGGCCAGAGCACCTGCTAGAGCATATGCTATTCGAGCTCGTGAGGAAGTCTCGTCTCCAAACATGATTACTGGTACTTTTACTCTCTATGATACTTCTGTGATTGCATTGTTAGATCTTAATCAACTCATTCTTATATCTGTATGAATTTAGTGCATAGTAAGACTTTTCCTGTAGAGTCTACTGAATTCGTAATTAGAGTATTGAACCCCTTAGGCAAAAGTGTCTTTGTTGATAAAGTCTGTAAGAATTGCTCGTTAATATTACGAGATATCTGTTTTCCTACTAATCTGATGCTTTTACCTTTCGATGAATTTGACATAATTCTGGGAATGGATTGGTTAACTTTGCATGATGCTATTGTGAATTGCAAATGAAAAGTCATTGATTTAAGGTGTAAAAATGATGAGATAATCCGAATTAAGTCTAGTGATCTGAATGGACTACCAGCTGTGGTATCTATAATGAAAATATAGAAATATGTGAAGAAAGGTTGTGAAGCCTACTTAGCTTATCTGTTAGATTCAAAAGTGAATGATAAGAAAGTTGAATCAGTGGCTATTATCTGTGAATTCTCTGATGTGTTTCCTGAAGAACTACCTGGTTTGCCTTCGATTCGAGAAGTTGAGTTTGGCATTAAATTAGTACCTGGTACTACTCTTATATCGATAGCTCCATATAGATTAGCTCTGACCAAATTAAAGGAATTGAAATCTCAGTTGCAAGAATTGACCGATCGAGGATTTGCTAGACTGAGCTTTTCACCATGGGGTGCTCCTGTTCTGTTTGTGAAAAAGAAAGATAGCACAATGAGAATGTGCATTGATTACCGTCAACTTAATAAAGTGACTGTAAAGAGCAAATACCCTCTACCTAGAATTGATGACTTATTCGATCAGTTGAAAGGTGCTACTGTGTTTTCTAGGATAGATCTGAGATTGGGGTACTACTAGTTGCGAGTAAAGGATTCTAATATTCCGAAAACTACTTTTAAAACGAGGTACGAGCATTATGACTTTTTAGTTATTCCTTTTGGATTAACGAATGCACCTGCTATCTTTATGGATTTGATGAATAGAATATTCAGACCGCATTTAGATAAATTTGTTGTAGTATTCATTGATGATGTAATAGCCCAAAATTAGGTCTAGTTGGAACAGAGGTTTTGGGACCACAAAATTCGAGATATAAATAATTATTTTATGATTATTTTGAGGTCTATGATATGATTGTATGATTGTGTGAAAATTTCGTGAAGAAATTCTATGCATAAAGTGCTCAATTTGAAGTTAGGGACTAAATTGAATAAGTTGCAAAACTTGCATTCTAGAAGTTTCTAGTATGAATTGCTTTGAAATATTAATTAGGAGGTCTTAAATATAAATTTGACCAATTTCTAAGTGATGGACAAAAATTGGACATGGATGGAATTTTTGAAAGTTTAGTAAGGAAGGGCATTTTGGTCATTTGGTAATTAAAAGAAATAAAAAGGGAATATAAAGCCAAAATTGACTCATCTTTTTCATGGAGGCTGGAATTAGCATGGGGGAAGCCATGGATAGGGTTTTCAAGCTTTCCAAGCTCAATAGTAAGTCCGTTCTAATCCCGTTTTTCAAGTTCTTTACGTTTTTGGAATCCCGGTGGTTGGATTAAGCTTATTCTAGCAATAATTTAAGGTAGGATTCATATTTGGAAAAATACCCATAGGTGAAATGTGTTTATTTTGCTATTTTATGTAGAATATGAGGTTTTAAATTATGTTAGACAACTTGTGCTACTCGGTTTTGAGTGAAAACGAGTAAAACAACTCAATCAGTAAAAATACCTAATAGTCATAAGTATATGTTAGAGTGAGAATTTGATGTTGTCATAGAAGGGAAAAGTGATCAGCACGTCATAAAACATAAGAATAAGGGATGAAGTTTAATTCCTGAGCCTAGGGGCAAAAGTGTAAATATGCAAAAGTTTAGGGGCAAAATTGTAATTTTGCCAAAGTTTGAGTTAAGGACTGTTTTGAATAGTAAATTAATTAAATAAGTAAAATATGATGTTTTAGATCCCAGAAAGTGAGATTTGAACCTAGAATGAGAGAAAAATCAAAAATTGGGAAAGTTGGTAAAATGATCGTTTTAGTATCGAGGTAAGTTCATATGTATAATAAGCATTAATTTATGCATGTTTCAATTTAAAATTGATATATTTATTATAATTTCCGAGGTGTTGAAAGTATGTAAGTTGGTATGATAATAATAGAGCAATAATGCTGTAATTTATATTTGAAAGTTAAATTTAGTGAATTAATTGAATTATGTTAAATTAAATGATTATGGTGCCAAGTTTATGAATTGATTTAAAAATATGTCTATGGTACATGAAGTGCATTGAATTATCATACATAAATGTGATTTCTATGATTATGGATATTATGGTAAATTGTAAGTTCATATGATTTTTAATAAGGCAATGTGTAATTTAATGTTATTGCATTGATATTAATTGAGATGTAAGTTTATATGTAAGTACTACATCAATATTACTTGTATTATGATATTTTATAATAATATTGGAAATATGTTTGTGGATAATTACTTGATTGGTGAAATTGTTGGAAAAGAGAGAGAAATCCCGGTTGAACCTTCGGAAAGATTGGATGATACAGATAGTGTGTAGCTAGGTCACATGTATGGTGCTGAGTGCACATCATGTGTACAAGAGAGCTACAAGACATTATGATGTAGCTAGGTCGCATGGGTGATACTATGTGTACACCATGTAGACAACAGAGCTACGGGATATATGTAGCTAGGTTGCATGTGTGGTTCCAGGTGAAGGACACCATGTAACACCCCAAACCCAGCCTAGACGTTATGACCGGATCTGATGCGTCACATCAAAGCGTTCAAAACATTCCGTATTACTTAGTTTGGAAAAACTTAGTTGGTGTTGCAAAAGACACTTTTAAAAGTAGGTTAAAGTGAACGGAAGCTGTGCACCAGGTAGGAAACCAGGAAGAAGAGGAGGTGAGTCCGTCGGACTGCTTAAGTACCAAGCTCCCTTCGGATCCAATCCTAGACATGCACACCGCCATTGCCACACTCTAACATCTCGTATAATTCTGAGAAAACCGTTTGGTTATGTCCATCTTAAGAAAATGATTAAGGTTGAAAAACGTTTTCTTAGCGGAAGTATTACTTGTATTCGTGTTATTTTGAAATCACTTAACGTTTTTGAAAACGCGTCCTAAAGCTAATCCATTCCATTAATTATCATAGTTCAGTTTTATCATAATAGAATTAAATAATAAAGAAACAACCCAAACCATAAAATAATTAGCGGCCTTATTACAAAAACCCAAAACCAGAAACGAAAAATATGGAAAATCTAGTTCACCAGAAGAAAACGAATTTTCAGAAAACGTGTGGCCACTCTGAATCCCGCCCAGCTCCAAGTCCACCAACTAGGGCTCACCTGCAAGGATGGAAGGAAAAAGGGGTGAGTTTGGGAAAACTCAGTGTATACAGAAACCCATCCAAAGCCCAAATCAGCTCGAGCCCATTGGGCTTAAGCCCTACCCAGATAACAGTACACAGTGGACCAAAGCCCTTTTCAGAACACAGTAGCAAGGCCTTAGCCCTTTTTAACATAACAGTGTGGCCCATAGGCCCAGTACAGTAACATAAGTAACAATAGTAGTAATGCATGCAAACCCATCTGGGGAGACTACTCAACCCACCAACTGCTACACTGCCCCGTACCAGCCCTACACTCCATGTGGGGAATATCTCAACCCACCCAACCCTACACTCCACAGTGGCAGCAACGCTGCTCAAATACCAATAAGTTGAGGCAAAGCCTCCAGAACGTGGATGAACCACTTTCAATACTTCCTCCATCAATACCCCAATCCCATGCAACAGATATCAATAAAAGCATATCATGTACAATACAGTATCAATCAATCATGCAGTTTAGCCAATTTAAAAACCTAGGGGTATATCGGTAATTTTGCTCTTTAGGGGTCATTTTCGTAACTTAGCAACTACCCAAATTACTTCAGAAATTTTCAACAGTTTTATGCAATTTTGCTCTTTAGAGCATTCGCATACACACAAGCCTATGAAATGCCGGAATTTCGGCATTTCAGCTTTTGCCAAATTGAACTAAGGAAGAGTGTTCGGTACACACCTGATTCACGACGACTGCTACCGAGATCCCTTTCGATGTCCTACAATTGATTAGTACAGTTCTTATTTACAAACCGTAATCACTAAACCCAAAACTGGCTCAACCAAAGTCAAACCATGTTCCTAAAAAGCCTTTGAACCCTTACCTTTTTGCCAAAATCGATAGCTAGCTCCGAATCCGGTTGTTCCAATGATTCATGCTTTTGATCCAACACTTAAGAAGACTCTAATCACTGAAAGAAACATCAGTTACAACTCTTAAAGCCTTATGCTCAAATCGACAGCCTCCCTAATTTTTAGGGACTTCGGCTTTTCCTAACATCGTACAATAAGAACAGATCTGAGATGATAAGTACTTACCCCTTACTCCTACTTGATTTCCACGCAATCCGGTGCAAATTTATCCTTAGAACAATGGTAAAACCCGAATCCAGGGGTTGACAAAGTTTTGGCTATAAGCCCCTAAACCAATGGTACTTTCGGCTTTTGGGTGGTGAAGGAGATGACGATATGAGGCTACGACCTTGAAGTAGAATTGCCGTCAGGTATCTAGGATTAAGAAAAGATAATCGTAGATTTAATAAAAACAAAAGAACATAGAAGGACCTGGCTTTGAAGAAAATGGCACAAGCAGTGATCACAGGATTTCGGGTTTTGCGACTTCGGCAAAGGTGCTGATGAATAGTAGGATTGATGGACGGCTTTGGAGAAGAAAGTAGAGAAAGAAGAGCAGGATAGGTGAAAGTTTCGGCTAGAGAGGAAAAGAGAGAAAAAGAAAACCCTTGTGGTGCCTGAGCAGAAGAAAACGGCACCTCACAAAGCCCTAGGTGCCGAAATATTAACCTAAACCCTCTGCCGAATTTTTCCTCTTCAATTCCCTAAATTCGGCCAACTCTCAGTCCCTCACCCAATCCCTTAAATCTCTCCGATTATCACTCCTTAATTCAAGCATTTGGACTGATTCAAACTTTCCTTTAGCAGAATTCACCTGGACTCCAACACTTACCCCTCCTGCACTTAAAAATAAATGCATCTATTTGCCAACACAGGGAATCGATCCCATGCCTTCCCCAATGCTCCACACGCCACTTTTCTAGGAACCTAGTGGCGTCACCCTTGCCACTTTACCAGAGGCTCATTTGTGATGCAATTTACCCGTCACTCCACTTAAGGGCCACTTAGCCAGAACCCCTAACCTTTTAAGTCCAAAATTCAAAAATTCAACCGGGTTTTGGCCAACACATGGGCCTTCTATAAGCCCATTTACCTACTCAAAATATTAATTACACATCCAAATACAAAATTTTAAAATCTTTACAAAATATTGAAAACCGTGAATAAATCCAAAAATCAGGATGTTACAACTCTACCCTTGTAACACCCCGTACCCGAGTCCGTCGCCGGAGTCGGACACGAGGGGTTTGCAGACTTAAATCACTTCTTTGCACAATCCATTTTAAATTTTCCAGGCAAGCTGGCTAACTGCGTCACTGTCACCTTAAAAATCATATCTTGAGTTTCACAACTTGAAAACCAGCTTCGTGATTTTTCCCTGAAACTAGACTCATATATGCATCTAAAAAGTTTTTTCTATAATTTTTGGTCAGGCCAATTAGTACAATTTATTAGTCAAAATCTCCCATGTTACAGGGATCAACTACACTGACCTTTGCACATTACGACTTGGATATCTCCCTGTACGGGGCTTCAATACTGATTTCGTTTATTTCTATAGAAACTAGACTCAAAAAGGAATCTATGCATATATGGCATGACTTCTAATTATCTCTGGTTAATTTATAATGAATTTCCAAAGTCGGAACAGGGAATCCAGAAACCGTTCTGGCCCTGTCTCACGAGAACCTGGATATCTCTTAACATACTGTCCATATGATTGTTTCGTTACTTTCCTATGAAAATAGATTAATCAAGGTTCATTTACATAATTTATTCACTATTTAATTCCATTCCTACTAATTTTAGTGATTTTTCACATCCACATCACTGCTGCTGCCAGCATCTGTTTTTTTAAGGTAAACTTTACCTATTTCATGATCCTCCATGGATCAACTAGAGTTTGTCATACATATTCCAAAAGTGATCAAGAATAACCCTTCCCATGGCTAACCGTTACCAACATTTCCATACCTCTCGACGGACAACATACAAAACGATTATAATGCTATGATCAAAGTATATTTAAGCCATTTTCGCATGGCTATCCAAATTTACACAAAACCGAAGGGTACATGACCAGCAACAAAAGGGTAGTCCTATACATGCCATTTCAAAGTTCAACCAAAATTGTACCAAAAGGGGGCTTTGATAGTGTAGGAGACTTCGACTTCTAAAAATCCCGAGTCCGATAGCTGACGAGCCAAAATCTATAAAACAGAGAAACAAAGAAACGGAGTAAGCAATTTATGCTTAGTAAGTTTTGAGCAAGGGATTCCAGCACAACAAAAGTATAGCATTCATATAGCTAAACAGATAATTTCATATGCACAAATTTTCAATATCATACTTACTTCTATGTTCATACACAAAAGATCAACTTAGCCAAAGGCCAGTAGCTCATTTATCGACTGAGCGAATACATATTTGTAAGGGATCAACTAATTCAAAGGACACACGAAACATACCTCATCGCTGGGATTTTACGAGCGTATTAATTTAAATTTTTACAGCAAGATCGCTCGTTCCCAAATCAAGCATCTTCGGGGTTTAGCCGGATATAACCACTCGCACAAGGCCTTCGGGTCTTAACCCGGATATGGTCACTAGCATAAATGCCTTCGGGACTTAGCCCGGATATAGTCGCTAGCACAAATACCTTCGGATCTTAGTCCGGATGTAGTCGCTTAGCACAAAAGCCTTCGGGACTTAGCCCGGATATCATTCGAGTAACAATGCACATATATCAATAAATCATGACACATTCATATTTCATTTTCATTACCAAAGCTCAAACACAAGACACTTATCACATTTACAATTTCGGCTCAATAGCCACATATAAGAGCATGATGTTGATTTACTTAAGACATAATCTAATCAAATCATAATTTAAGTCCCATTACTCGAAAACTTACCTCGGATGTTGTCGAACGATTCCGATGGCTATTCGACCACTTTTTCCTTCCCTTTGTCGGATTTAGTTCCCCTTTGCTCTTGAGATTAATTTAACAAATAAATTGATTTAATCATTTGAGCATCGAAAATAGGAACTCAAGGTACTTGGCCCACATATATTCATTAGACATTAAAGTCACATATGTACGGAATCAAGAATCAAACTCAACACATTAGTTAATACTCTCCTTAGCCGAATTTTCTAAGTCAAGATAAAGCCTTCAATATGCTTACCTATGGCCGAACAACACATCAACCTATGTACTCATTCATGTGGCCGATTATGCATGTCTATGTTGAGGCCAATTATATACTCAATACCACACACAAATGGCATACCTTTTACTAACTAATGCATTACATATTATAACTCAATACGCATCCATCATGTACTCCATAACTGAAACACCATCATATGTAAATATATACCTTGAGATATTGTATATGTCATACCAATACGTCATGTGCAAACATATATATATGTGCAAGAGCCGAATCTCAAAGTTGATTATAACTAAACATGAACATAAATCCAAAACACAAATCTTACCTACCATGCAATAAGCATAAATCATACTTATGGATATACCATGGCCGAATACTCACAACACCATACCATTTCAATTTTGGTCATGGTTAAACAATGAACTTAATGTCTCACTCAAAAATGCTAAAAAGAAAATCCAAGAGTCATAATCCACCATCACATGTATCATTAACAAGCTTCATATTTAGCGTGCAATGGCATTAACACAAAATCCACCTAGGCCGAATATCATCCCCATGACATAGCAAAGATTTGAACCATGGGCTAATTAGAACTCAAGCTAGCAACTAAAAACATGCATGAATCTCATGGCACAACCTAAAACATACCTTAATCTAGATACAAGTATGGCCAAACCTCCTCCTAATCCTCTTCCAAACCAAACATGAAGCAAGAACTCCTTCCTCCTTCCTTAGAATTTTCGGCCAAAAGAAATGAATTCCTCCTTCCTTAGAATTTTCGGCCAAAAGAAATGAAAAAGGATGAACAATTTTTTTTTTCTTTTCTTTAACTCACGGCAATGGGGGGGGGAACACTCACACACATTCTTTCTTGATTTTTTTCCATTTCTTTATTACCCATACTCCTTATTTTATTTTTCCTAACATACCTCACTAACATAACATGTTTGTGACATGTTTCCACTCATAGCATGGCCGGCCACTACTAATTAGGGGGGAAATTTGACATGCAAGTCCTCCCTTTTTATTACATGCACTATTAGATCCTTATAGATTAGCCTATCACATTTCAAAAGTGTCACACAACCTACTAACTGAATTCACATGCAATCGACTAAATCGAAGCTTGAAATTTTCACACATTCATAATTACATATTCTAGACAATAAATATCACATTCAAACATTTCGGTGACTCGGTTTAGCGGTCCCGAAACCACTTCCCGACTAGGGTCAATTTTAGGCTGTCACAACTCTCCCCCATTTAAGAAATTTTCGTCCCCCAAAATCTTACCGGTAAATAAGTTTGGGTATCGTTCTTTCATGTCATTCTCGGTTTCCCAAGTAGCTTCTTCGACTCCGTGTTTGAGCCATAACACCTTTACTAACGGAACCCTTTTGTTTCGCAACTCCTTCACTTCACGAGCTAGGATACGAATCGGTTCTTCTTCATAACTTAAGTTAGATTGAATTTCAACTTCTGATGGATTAATCACGTGTGACGGATCGGATCTATAACGTCGAAGCATCGAAACATGAAAGACGTCGTGAATCTTTTCAAGTTCAGGGGGCAAAATCAATCTATACGCAACTGGACCAACTCGTTCGGAGATTTCGTACGGCCCAATGAATCTCGGACTCAACTTGCCCTTACGGCCAAATCTGAGTACCTTTTTCCAAGGCGAAACTTTAAGAAACACTTTATCTCCCACCTGATATTCAATGTCTTTTCGTTTCAAATCCGCATACGATTTCTGACGATCTGTGGCTGCCTTCAGACTTTCACGGATTACCTTTACTTTCTGTTCGGCATCTTTAATCAAATCAACTCCGAAAATTTTACTTTCACCGAGCTCGGTCCAAAACAATGGTGTACGGCATTTACGACCGTACAAAGCCTCGTAAGGTGCCATCTTAATACTTGATTGAAAACTATTGTTATAAGTGAATTCAATCAAAGGTAAATACCGTTCCCATGAACTACTGAACTCGAGGATGCAACATCTCAACATATCCTCAAGTATCTGAATTATCCGCTCGGATTGACCATCGGTTTGGGGGTGAAAAGCAGTGCTAAAATGCAGCTTGGTACCCAAAGCTTCTTGCAATTTCTTCCAAATCGTGAGGTGAATCTCGGATCTCTATCCGACACGATAGAAATAGGTACCCCGTGTAATCTCACAATCTGAGAAACGTACAATTCAGCTAGTTTATCCAATGAAAAATCCGTACGCACGGGGATAAAGTGAGCCGACTTAGTCAGTCTATCAACAACAACCCAAATCGCATCCTTCTTACTTGCTGACAATGGCAGTCCGAACACAAAGTCCATTGTGACTCGATCCCATTTCTACTCGGGTATCATGATCGGCTGAAGTAATCCTGAAGGCACTTGATGTTCCGCTTTCACTTGTTGACATATTAAACATCTTGAAACAAAGTCAGAGATGTCTCGTTTCATACCATGCCACCAAAATCGACGTTTCAAATCGTTGTACATTTTTGTACTCCCCGGGTGAATTGACATTCGGCTACAATGGGCTTCGTTCAGAATCATCGAAATGAGTTCTGAATTCCTTGGAACACACAAACGACTTCTGAACCTCAAATAATCATCATCATCAATTTGAAACTCCGATTCCTTGTTCGGAACACACTCAGTCCGTTTTGCAACCAATTCATCGTCGACTTTCTGAGCTTCACGAGTTTGATGAATCAATAATGGTTCGACCTTTAATTCAGCTACTAACACATTGTCGGGTAGAACAGACAAGAGTACATTCATCGCTCGTAAAGCAAATAGTGATTTCTGGCTTAAGGCGTCCGCAACCACATTAGCCTTTCCCGGGTGATAGTCAATGACAATCTCATAATCCTTTAACAAATCGAGCCAACATCATTGTCGCAGATTTAAGTCTCTTTGAGTCATCAAATATTTGAGACTTTTGTGATCCGAAAATACATGGCACTTTTCACCAAATAAGTAATGTCGCCATATTTTTAAAGCGAATACGATGGCAGCTAGTTCGAGATCATGGGTCGGATAATTTTTCTCATGTGGCTTTAATTGTCTTGACGCATAGGCCACAACTCGACCTTCTTGCATCAATACGCAACCTAACCCAAGTAGGGACGCATCACTATAAATGACAAACTCTTTGCCTGATTCGGGCTGCACTAGAATTGGAGCTTCGGTCAAATAAGTTTTCAGTTGATCAAAACTTTTTTGACATTTTTCCGTCCATTCGAACTTAACATCTTTTTGAAGTAGCTTCGTCATCGGTGTGGCTATCATCGAGAAACCTTTTACAAACCGTCAGTCGTAACAAGGCAAGTCCCAAAAAGCTCCGAACCTCAGTAATATTTCTCGGAGGCTTCCAGTTAAGTATGACTGAAATTTTGTTCGGGTCAACTCGAATACCCGATGCGGATACCACGTGGCCCAAGAAGCTAACCTCCCTTAACCAGAACTCACACTTACTGAACTTAGCATATAACTGCTTATCCCGTAAAATTTGCAACACTAATCTCAGGTGCTCAGCATGTTCGGTCTCATCTCTTGAATAGACCAAGATGTCATCAATAAACACAACTACGAACCGATCCAAATACTCTCTGAAGATCTGATTCATCAAGTCCATAAATACCGCAAGGGCATTAGTGAGCCCAAACGGCATCACTAAGAACTCGTAGTGGCCGTATCTCGTTCTGAAAGCAGTTTTGGGTATATCCGAATCTCGAATTCGCAACTGATAATAACCCGATCTCAAATCTATCTTTGAAAACACTGAGGCTCCATTTAGTTGATCAAACAAATCATCAATACGCGGTATCGGATATTTATTCTTTATCGTCACTTTATTCAGGTGATGATAGTCGATGCACAACCTCATGGTTCCGTCCTTCTTCTTCACAAACAATACTGGTGCACCCCAAGGTGAGAAACTTGGTCGAGCGAAACCTCTATCAGTCAACTCTTGCAACTGAGCTTTCAACTCCTTTAACTCGGTTGGTGCCATACGATACGGAGCTATCGAAATTGGCGTAGTTCCAGGTACAAGCTCAATACCAAACTCTACCTCCCGAATAGGTGGTAAACCCGGTAATTCTTCAGGAAAAACATCCGGGTATTCAAAAACCACCAGCACAGATTCGGGTTTCTTTTCTAATTCTTTGTCATCAAGTACATACGCAAGGTATGCTTCGCACCCTTTTCTTACATATTTCTGTGACAACATTGAGGATATTACAGCTGGCAACCCATCCAAGTCCGTAGACTCAACTCGGATCATCTCGTTATTTGCGCACCTCAAATCCATAGTCTTGCTTTTGCAATTCACAACCGCATCATGCACGGTCAACCAATCCAAACCAAGAATAACATCAAATTCATCAAATGGCAAAAGCATCAAATCTGCCGGAAAGCAGGAACCTCGAATTACTAGGGGACATTTCTTACACATTTTGTCGACAAGCACGTAACGACCCAAGGGATTTGACACCCGAATTACGAACTCAGTAGACTCAATAGGTAAAGTCTTACTGGATGCTAAGGTTTCGCATATATAAGAATGAGTAGAACCAGGGTCAATCAAAGCAATCACATTAGTATCAAAGAGAGTAAAAGTATCGGTAATAACATTTGGCGAGGAAGCATCCTCGCGTGCGCGTGTAGCATAAGCCCTAGCAGGAGCGCGAGCCTCGGATCTGGTCGTAGCATCTCTAGATCCTCTCTGACCACCACTAGCATTGCCCGTATTTCTAGATTGTCTACCTCAAGTAGTGGTAGCACCCGGTTTCCCACTCTGATTTACATTCTGTTCAGACAAACTCGGGCAATCTTTAATGAAGTGGTCAACTGATCCGCACTTGTAACAGGAGCGGTCATGGAATCTACAACTCCTCGAATGCCATTTACCGCAATATCGACATTCCGTTCTGTCCCGACGATCATTTCCAACACTGGCGACCGAAGTGACTCGTGTGCTCACAGGGGGTCGATCGCGATCTCGTCTAGAGAAACCCGAAGTGTCCCTAGACCGGCCTAAGTCATCTCTAAATTTCTTCGATGACTGTGGGAAGGGCTTCCCCGAAGACCTCTTACGAAACTCCTTTGCTCCCATATCAGCTTTTCTTTTCTCCATACTTAGCTCCTCGACTTTACAAGCTCGCTCAACAAGTACCACAAATTCTCAGATTTCCAAGATGCCAACATACAGCTTTATATCATCATTTAGTCCATCCTTGAAATGTTTACACATCACAGCTTCTGAAGAAATGCATCCTCGCGCATACCGGCTAAGCCTCACAAATTTTCGTTCATAGTCGGTAACCGACATGGAACCTTGTTTGAGTTCAAGAAATTCCTTCCGTTTTTGGTCAATGAATCTCTGACTGATATACTTTTTCCGAAACTCGGTTTGGAAAAACTCCCAAGTTACTTGCTCTCTAGGCACAACAGAAGTCAACGTATTCCACCAATAGTAGGCAGAATCACGTAGCAAGGAGATAGTACACTTTACGCACTCATCAGGTGTGCAAGATAGCTCGTCGAGTACCCGGATAGTGTTGTCCAACCAAAATTCAGCTTGCTCGGCATCATCGCTATCCGTAGCTTTAAATTCAGTAGCCCCGTGTTTTCGGATTCTGTCAACTGGGGCTTATTTGACCTTATTTGGTCAGTTGCCGGAGGTATTGTAGGTACGGGGGTGGCATTAGTCGGGAATGGAGGTTGTGGAACAGCCGTATTAGTTCGAATGTATTGGTTGAACCAATCATTCATTACGCTATAGAAAGCTTGTCTAGCTTCGTCATTCGGATTACTAGCAATCGGTTGAGAGTCCGCCGGAGCTGTCCCTTGTGCGGGAGCAGGCGCCACACTCTCAAGATCATCAGCTACTGCTTGGTCGGGATCGGGATCCATTACTATAAATAAACACATTTTCAATCGTCAGAAATCACCACACTATCAAATAATCACAAACTAGCAAGTATAGCTAGACCCAAACGTATTACGGTAGCCCTAGAATCGACTCAACCATAGATCTGATACCAATAAAATTGTAACACCCCGTACCCGAGTCCGTCGCCGGAGTCGAACACGAGGGTTTTGCAGACTTAAATCACTTCTTTGCATAATCCATTTTAAATTTTCCAGGCAAGCTGGCTAACTGCGTCACTGTCACCTTAAAAATCATATCTTGAGTTTCACAACTCGAAAATCAGCTTCGTGATTTTTACCTGAAACTAGACTCATATATGCATCTACAAATTTTTTTCTAGAATTTTTGGTCAGGCCAATTAGTACATTTTATTAGTCAAAGTCTCCCATGTTACAGGGATCGACTACACTGACCTTTGCGCATTACGACTTCTATATCTCCCTGTACAGGACTTAAATACTGATGTCGTTTGTTTCTATAGAAACTAGACGCAAAAAGGAATCTATGCATATATGGCATGACTTCTAATTATCTCTAGTTAATTTATAATGAATTTCCAAAGTCAGAACGGGGAATCCAGAAACCGTTCTGGCCCTGTCTCACGAGAACCTGAATATCTCTTAACATACTGTCCATATGATCGTTTCGTTACTTTCCTATGAAAATAGATTCATCAAGGTTAATTTAAATAATTATTCACTATTTAATTCCATTCCTACTATTTTTAGTGATTTTCACATCCACATCACTACTGCTGCCAGCATCTGTTTTTAAGGTAAACTTTACCTATTTCATGATCCTCCATGGATCAACTAGAGTTGTCATACATATTCCAAAAGTGATCAAGAATAACCCTTCCATGGCTAACCGTTACCAACATTTCCATACCTCTCGACGGACAACATACAAAACGATTATAATGCTATGATCAAAGTATATTTAAGCCATTTTCGCATGGCTATCCAAATTTACACAAAACCGAAGGGTACATGACCAACAACAAAAGGGTAGTCCTATACATGCCATTTCAAAGTTCAACAAAAATTGTACCAAAAGGGGGCTTGGATAGTGTGGGAGACTTCGACTTCCAAAAATCCCGAGTCCGATAGCTGACGAGCCAAAATCTATAAAACAGAGAAACAAAGAAACGGAGTAAGCAATTTATGCTAGTAAGTTTTGAGCAAGGGATTCAGCACAACAAAAGTATAGCATTCATATAGCTAAACAGATAATTTCATATGCACAAATTTCAATATCATACTTACTTCACATTACCAACCCTTATGTTCATACACAAAGATCACTTAGCCAAAGGCCGGTAGCTCATTTATCGACTGAGCGAATACAGATTTGTAAGGGATCAACTAATTCAAAGCACACACGAAACATACCTCATCGCTGGGATTTGACGAGCGTATTAATTTAAATTTTTACAGCAAGATCGCTCGTTCCCAATCAAGCATCTTCGGGGTTTAGCCGGATATAACCACTCGCACAAGGCCTTCGGGTCTTAACCCGGATATGGTCACTAGCATAAATGCCTTCGGACTTAGCCCGGATATAGTCGCTAGCACAAATGCCTTCGGATCTTAGTCCGGATGTAGTCGCTTAGCACAAAAGCCTTTGGGACTTAGCCCGGATATCATTCGAGTAACCATGCACATATATCAATAAATCATGACACATTCATATTTCATTTCATTACCAAGCTCAAACACAAGACACTTATCACATTTACAATTTCGGCTCAATAGCCACATATAAGAGCATGACTTTGATTTACTTAAGACATAATCTAATCGAATCATAATTTAAGTCCCATTACTCGAAAACTTACCTCGGATGTTCTCGAACGATTCGATGGTATTCGACCCTT